>NC_056730.1:476073578-476208578 GCF_019279795.1 Protopterus annectens
AGATTCAGGGACACACAGAAGCTGCAGGTGAAATGCTTTTTTTACTTTCCCCTTTAATCCCTCCGAGGCCTACATTATCTGTGCACTAATGTCCTATTGCACAACTGTCTTGCCTGCTTATTACCCTTTCTATAATGTATTTTACTAACATGAAAATGTGGATAATAGTATGAGGTTAGGTTTAATGTGCACAGAATCAATAAGCTTTCTAAATAATCTTATGCATTATTTCAGAGGTTGTAGAACATGAACATCACATGAACTAAACAGTACTTTGGAAACCCCACGGTTAACATCAATCTAATAATGCAAACAATGATATAACCACTTGAAACTAAATGCATTTGCAGGCAAGACATTTGGATGTTTACAAATACATCTACCCAGCTCTCCTTAGCTCCCATTATAAAACTGATAACAAGGTTAGGAAGCAAAACCTGGGTGAGCAACAAAATTCATGTTAAAGCCAGATCAGTGACAAATAAGTTAAACAGAATGTATATAAGTCTGGGTAAAGCTGACAAGTACTTTGAAAACAGTGGAACACAAGGATCTGCTCTCAAATTTAGGCTGTAGAACTTTACCTCCTACAACTGTTGCTTTTAATTTTGGTCTCCTAACCTTACAATGTTCAGTAATAAATCTCCCAGGATGTCATATTGTATTCATATTAGATCATGAATAAGTGTAACCTCATCAGAGAAAATGTTCACTGCTTACGACACTGAGAAAAGATTTTTCACTGCATCAGGGAACAATCAAAAATTGACTTCCTTTTTTCACCTCTGAGTTCCCAGATTCCAACATGAGGACTGTAGTTGCTGAGTTTAATTGTCATGATAATAAACCAATGAAAATTCTATCAAACATTTTTTTTTGGGGGGGGCACCCCTTAATATATATTTCAACTCCACAAACATTAAAGAGAACTTTGTAAAAGAAACAAAATCACTGTCAGCTTGTACAGGAATCAGTGATTGAAAGCTAAAAATCATCAGGAAGTTGAATTTGATCATATGGAACTTCATTCATTTTGCAATTAACAAGGAGTAGTGATGCCAGCCATCTTTTTTTCATAAATATACTGATCCACTTGGTTCACCAGATAATATGATATATGCTTTCCACATGGGGGGGGGGGCATTATATATACACTTTTGTTAAGACATTCAGTTGTTCTGCTTAGGCTAGCTATACAGTTTAGAACCAAAGAGCCACAACAAGCCAGTTAGCAATGCATGATTTCAGAACATGTAAGTTTAAAGCACTGCTAAGCCATTTCATCTTGATTGCCGTCTATGGATTACAGTCTACAGATCCTAACAAGAATACCACCAGGCTGTGGAACAGCACCTGCAAGACTAGAAAGGCTAACATCAAAAACTTATAAGCAAAGCATTATTTTAAACACTGTCACTGTATAGCTGTGAGAAAGCTGTTTCTCTGTGTAAGCCTTCTGAAATGTCATTCACGGAATTTGGTGGGATCTCTTGTAACTGCAAATATTATATAATATTATATAACAAAACGAAGCACACTAATACCAATTCCGGATGGAAAAACAGCCACATGCAGCCCGAAGAGAAAATAACTCACTTGATTAATAATCAAGTGAGTTATCTTTGGACTTCATTGTGTGTTTTGCATTCCGGAATTGGTATTAGTGTGTTTCGTTTTGTTTTATCTGGCCAAGATAATTTGCCCTCTTTAATGAGGACTGTAACTTGAATTAAAGTTCACATGCAGTGGAGCACAAGGAAAACAAGATAATTTACGCTGCAATTTCTTCCTACATAAAATATAATGTACATAAAATAATGAACAAATATTGCTGTGAGATCAGAGTAGACAGTGAAGCAGTTTTCAACAATATAACTGTTTTATGGTTTAGAACAAAGAACATTGATTATAGCTATTGAAATGTAGGTATGTTCAAACAAGTAACCTCTGAAAATATTTTTTCAAGCAATTACTGGAACAAAATACTGCTGAGCTGTGTGCCTAAATAGTTAAGGTGTCAAACATAAATAATGCACTGTACAAAGACAAGGCAAACTCCAGTTGTCGTACAGGATTACAATGGGCTATGAATGTGTCAAGAAAAATGTCCAGGTAAGTGAACATGTGGTGGGAAGGGGGCAAAAAGTATGCCTGTGATAAGGTTTCGAAAGGTGAAGAGAATGAGCATAGAAAATGTGCAACATTTATGGATGAGAAGTAAACAGGGCAGAAAATACATTTTTGTGAGAGAAGAACTTATGAGAAGTGTTTGTAGCATATACACAACTACTGAAGTTATAATGTTAGAGAAATTTCATCTTCAATTCCAAGATTTTCTTGTTACATCTGATGACTTTAGGTGGACAGAACTCCATTTCATCAACCTAGGGGACAATGCTTCACAACATTGATCATGGCGTCTAGATCATTTTAAGTCTTAAACACCTAACTCATAGCCAGAGAATTCTAATGAAGGAAGGAAAGGACTATTACAAAGATTGTCTTTTGCAGGGGTGGAGATCTATTTGTTTTAGAAAACTGATTACTTACATTATTACAAAACTCCATTGCACAAATTTGCTACCAATTTATAAAAGTGTTTTATTTATTTTGGTATTTTGAAGGAATTTCTGAAAAAAATGTAAAGTGAATAAAATAAACATTTTGATTTTATTAGAAGGTAATTTCATGATGAAAACACACATACCACTAATAACAAAATACAAAAGTAAATGGTTTCAATGTCTTCTTAGTTCGCCTGCAGAGTTTGTATGAGCTTCATGGTGTAATTTATATTTGATATGTTATCCCTATTTTCTTTCTTGTAACTTTTGCAGTCAGGTATGTTACCCTGAGACAGTGGATTTTTAAAGAAGAGAACTGGAGGAGCAGCAACCAAAAATAGTTGCAGCAAGTCAGTAAGTTAGGTTACCGTTGGTTACAGCAAAAAAAAAAAAACAAAAAAACTCAAGGGTACAGAGCCGATTCCAGCACCTACCTCAGTTTTATGTATCTCATGCTCATCTTCTTCTTTTCCTCAAGCCCCAAGACAAAAAATAAACTTGTTTCAAGCACCACCAATGACAACGCCGGTATATAATTGGGTAATCCACTAAATAAAAGTTCCAACGGTCCCACACACAAACAAGACAAGTACAGTAAGTACTACTGTGCTAGAGCTACTGATTGTTTTTCACTCTCTTTTTTGAGAAGAGAGCGAGAACCAATCAGTAGCAATCCAGCCATCCACGTCATGTATGTGCCTGCAGACGTGGCAGTCCGAACCCCCTTCTAATTTATGGTGTGTGTGCTTAAATGGTTTAAACCACATTGACTTCTGGGCATCACACTAATGCTTTTTCTTTAATCTGGACTGCCTTTTACAGCAGTCAGATAGTATATGTTTGTTGTTAAAAAAAAAAAAAAAAAAAAAAAACGGAACTCGTCGAGCATGCGCATTTCCAGTTCCGGGATTTTGCGGACTTCTCATACTATTGTGTAGGTTAATTTTAAAACACAAAACAAATAAATAATATGGAAATTTTTTTTTTGGCAAATGAAATGTCAGTTTTCCTGGGTGGGCTGCAGTCCTGCAGTCCGATAGCACGAGCCGCCCCTGGGAAAGGGTCACCCCTTCTTATTTCAAAAGCACATGTAATTAATTCAGTATTCTTTCACATGCTAAAATAAAAAAGTATGTAGAGACAAATCTCAGATCTTTCCATCCCAACAAACATTTTGGGGTTTAAAATTTCAGGATGATAATGTTTCAGTCTCTACTCTTCCACCGTCACAGGATGCCATGGACAGCTACCCTGGATCTGAAGGATGCCCACAGGTATGTTCTAAATTTCAAACAATGCAGGAAGTTTGGGGGGGTGGGCTCAATGTGTGTAACAACATTTCCAGTTTGCCATTCTCTTTTCTAGTTGGTAACTTCCCTTGGGGTCTTCATCAAATGTCTAGCAGCAGTTGTTGCAGCCCTCAGGTTGAGGAACATACAGATTTTTCCTTAACTGATCTGTGTAGAGTTGCAAAAGCAGCTGCAGAGGCAGTTGCGTTCTGCCATCAGCTATGTCCTGTGTAGCATGGGCCTAACAGTCAGTAAGGAGATGTCTTGTGTGGCATGGGCCTAACAGTCAGTAAGGAGATGTCTTGTGTAGCATGGGTCTAATGGTCAGTAAGGCAATGTCCTGTGTAGCATGGGCCTAACAGTCAGTAAGGAGATGTCCTGTGTGGCATGGGACTAACAGTCAGTAAGGAGATGTCTTGTGTAGCATGGGCCTAATGGTCAGTAAGGCAATGTCCTGTGTAGCATGGGCCTACTGGTCAGTAAGGCAATGTCCTGTGTAGCATGTCCTGTGTAGCATGGGCCTAACAGTCAGTAAGGAGATGTCCTGTGTAGAATGGGCCTAACAGTCAGTAAGGAGATGTCCTGTGTAGCATGGGCTTAACAGTCAGTAAGGAGATGTCCTGTGTAGCATGGGCCTAACAGTCAGTAAGGCAGGGTCCTGTGTAGCATGGGCCTAACAGTCAGTAAAGAGATGTCCTGTGTAGCATGGGCCTAACAGTCAGTAAGGAGATGTCCTGTGTAGCATGAGCCTAACAGTCAGTAAGGAGATGTTCTGTGTGGCATTGGCCTAAAGGTCAGTAAGGAGATGTCCTGTGTAGCACGGGCCTAACAATTAATAAGGTGATGTCCTCTGTCGCATGTCCTGTGTAGCATGGGTTTAACAGTCAATAAGGAGATGTCCTGTGTAGCATGGGACTAACAGTCAGTAAGGCAATGTCCTTTGTAGCATGGGCCTAACAGTCAGTAAGGAGATGTCCTGTGTGGCATGGGCCTAACAGTCAGTAAAGAGATGTCCTGTGTAGCATGGGCCTAACAGTCAGTAAGGTGATGTCCTGTGTAGCATGTCCTGTGTAGCATGGGCCTAACAGCCAGTAAGGCGATATCCTGTGTAGCATGGGCCTAACAGTCAATAAGGCGATGTCCTGTGTAGCGTTGGCCTAACAGTCAATAAGGCAATGTCCTGTGTAGCATGGGCCTAACAGTCAGTAAGGCGATGTCCTGTGTAGCATGGGCCTAACAGTCAGTAAGGCGATGTCCTGTTTAGCATTGGCCTAACAGTCAGTAAGGCGATGTCCTGTGTAGCATGGGCCTAACAGTCAGGAAGGAGATGTTCTGTGTGGCATGGGCCTAACAGTCAGTAAGGAGATGCCCTGTGTAGCATGGGCCTAATGGTAAGTAAGGTGATGTCCTCTGTAGCATGTCCTGTGTAGCATGGGCCTAACAGTCAGTAAGGAGATGTCCTGTGTAGCATGGGCCTAACAATCAGTAAGGCAATGTCCTGTGTAGCATGGGCCTATGGGCCTAGCAGTCAGTAAGGCAATGTCATATGTAGCATGGGCCTAACAGTCAGTGAGGCGATGTCCTGTGTAGCGTGGGCCTAACAGTCAGTAAGGCGATGTCCTGTGTAGCGTGGGCCTAACAGTCAGTAAGGCGATGTCATGTGTAGCGTTGGCCTAACAGTCAATAAGGCGATGTCCTGTGTAACATGGGCCTATCAGTCAGTAAGGCGATGTTCTGTGTAGCATGGGCCTAACAGTCAGTAAGGCGATGTCCTGTGTAGCATGGGCCTAACAGTCAGTAAGGCGATGTCCTGTGTAGCATGGGCCTAACAGTCAGTAAGGAGATGTCCTGTGTAGCATGGGCCTAACAGTCAGTAAGGAGAAGTTAAATCTGTCTTCCTCTTAGAAAACAAGTATTACTTGTACCCATGTTAGATTTCTCAGAGGAAAGGTGATTTCTTACTTGAAAGAATGGAAAAGATAGTGATGTTGTTTCCAAAATGTAGCATCTCAGTCTGTGCTAAAGGCTGGACAGTAATTAGTAGAAAGCGCCACATATATGCAAGTGTAATGATGCTTCAGAATGCCACGACAGATGTGAGGAAGTTTCAGCATGATATTTATTTATTTTTATTTATTTTCAGTTTGATTTATTTCCAGTTTGATTACCGGAAAAGTCCACTGGGCCCAGAGAGCCCATTTTCAGTGGAGGCCCAGGGCGAAAAGCTCCATGAAACAAATTACAGTAAAGATAGCAGTCCAATAAAAATAAAAATAAAAGTACAAATACATATCAAATGATACAAGGTGCCCTGCAGAGTTCTACAGCAGCAGAGAAACAAAGGAGAGACTTTGGAGTGATTAAGTATAATTTTTCTGCATTTTCTTGCTGCCTTTAGTTAATTCCGCCTAAAATGCCAATTTTCTAGAGTTTCTGTGATTTAAAAAGCTTGTTTCAGCTACATATTGTACTTATTTTACTGCTTGCACTTTAACAAAGTAATTTTTGTGTTTAAATTACTTGTTTAACTGTTGTAGGCTACACACTCAAGTGTGATAGCCATTTCTGTGCATTTAAAGTGTTTTTCTGATTGTATCTGCTTTATTTTCTGAAAAAAAAAAAAATATATATATACTTGTTTTCCCACCTTTCTAAGCTAGTATAGTCCAGTTTTCAGGTTAGTGCTGAATTCAGGGCTGTGTTACAAGTTTCTGTGTTTGCCCATACCTTGCTTGGATAGAAGGAAGTTTCTCTGTTCACTGTGAGAGAGGGAGCTTTGAGCATCCTATCTGTCCCTGGAGGAATGGTTTCAGGCCAGAAATTAGTAGTTTATTGGCCATTTTGGGCTAATTTCTATCTCTTTTATTTCCCTGCTATAAAACCCGCATTTGCTCGGTTTTGAGCACCGGGCAGTGCCGGTTAGCTAGGGTATAAGTATTCCCGGCTCCACAAAGTCTGCTCTTCAATTTTTCCCTTGGAACTAGACAAACTTTCAACTTAAGCACTCAAACCATTCACTTCTCATACCGGCACTTACTCAAAACTCATAGCAAGAACTAATAAACCTTAGCACTAAACCCCCCCTATACTGTAGAGAGTGACAAGGCTCTTTATTCGACCTTACCAGCCAAACAGTAATATAGTTCACTGTACCTATCCAGGCATGTCCAAAGGGCAGTTTCAGGTGTACTCTCTGTTCCAACTGGTGAATCTGGGCATTTTGCGGCAATGTTACAATTGCCTCATGTACACAGACAACCCTCTCCTCCTTCCACCAAACACTAATACATGCGAGAGATGCAATTATACAGCCAAACTGGAGGCAAAGCTCTCTCAACCCAAGACTGGACCAGGCAGTCAAGAGGAGAAGGGAATTACTTACATCACACCACCAGTCTCACATAGACCTATGAAACCAGCACCGGCAAAAAACACACATAAATACACGAAAACATACTCAGAGGTTCTAAATAAAAATTTACAGAAGTGACAGAGACCTCCAAAGCAGACATCCAATCAATCTCCACCACAACACAAACCATGAAACACATACTTCACAAAACCAGTGTGCCACATAATCACAGCCCTTAAGGCAAAATAACATACCTAACACACTAGTAATAGGTGACTCTATAGTCAGGCACACTGACATCCCACTCACTAGGCTGAACAAGGAGAAGGTTACTGTTAGCTGCCTGTCAAGTGCCAGGATCAGCCACATAACACAAGCACTCAGGTCACTCCAGTACAAGTACAGATATGACTCTGCCATTGTCCATGTTGGTGTAAATGACCTGAGCCGTACCTCCCTGGACTACATGAAAAGAGACATGGAGGAGCTCTCTGATCATGTAGCCCAGGCCGGTATGACCCTGACCCTGAGTAGCATCCTGCCCTCACCAAGAATGATACCATGGTACAGAGAAAAAATTATCAATTTCAACAATTGGCTAAGCTTCTGGTGTCATTCAAAGGGGATCCAGTGTCTGTCAGCCTGGGATGACATGCTCGACAAGCCACACTGCTTCGTTAGAGATGGCTTGTACCTGTCACCCTTAGGCTTTTGAATACTGGCCAAGGCTCTTGCCACCCCCATAGTGCCTTTTTTAGGCAAGGCTTAAAAGACCAACCCACTGCCGTAAATAGCACAAGTAACAAAAAACTGAGGGTAATGCTACTCAATGCCAGAAGTCTAAACCTCAAAATACACGCACTCGAGGTACTCCTCAGTATGGAGAAAATCAATATATGTGCAGTAACAGAAACCTGGTTTACAGCTCCAGAGAGCACCCCAGCACTACCAGGCTACAACTCATACCATACATTTCGGCCACAAAACCCAGACCGAAATACAAAAGGCGGGTGTGTATCCATATTCTTCAAGGATACCCACACCTCCAGGTTAGTGGCACAGCACGATGCTTCAGAGATCATCCATGTGCAACTAACAATGGGCAAAACTGCTATTCAAATTATAGCTTGCTACAGATCACCCACCATATCCCCAGACCGCCACTCCGCATTTCTGGAAACACTGGGAAACATAAAGGTCCTACCAAACACCCTGATACTGGGTGATTTCAATTACCCAAGCATTAACTGGGAGAACTACTCAAGTACAAACTCCCTTGCCCAACAGTTCCTAGAATTTATAAACTGAAATGCCCTGGATCAACTGGTCAACACCCCCAATAGAGGTGACAACATATTGGACCTGGTCATCACCAACATGGGCGACCGCTGTTCCACACCGGAGGTCAACCTCTCGCTAGTTAGATATGACCATAAACTAATCACTCTGGATATCTGCATTCTGCCAACACCCCTGGTCAAAGAAACCACTGTGAAAAACTTTTCAAAAGCAAACTTCACGTTACTTAACACCGAGGTGGGACATTTCAAAGCCCCCATGCTAAAGGATAACACTGTCCAAGCTGCAAAATCCTTTACTAATGCACTCTACGGGCACCTACAAGAATGCATGGATCATGCTATCCCAAACAAAACCAAGACTCACTCCTTCAAGAAAAGGAAACTAGTCTGGTGGATCCCTGCCATAAACAAGCTATACAATATAAGGAGAAAACCAGTACATAAGAGAGTAAAATCCCAAGAAGAGAAGACATCCCTGATCAGTATCAGCAAGAAACTATGTTTCCTCATAAAATCATCCAAGGCTAGCTTCAAAAGAAAAATTGCCATGGACTCCAAAGATAACCACAAGGCATTCTTTAGCTATGTCAAGAATCTAAGTGGCAATTCTCAGATCTGCTCAAAGTCAGTGCAGAATGGCACAAAATACACTGAACCGACCAATATAGCCAACATCCTGGCAAACAGGTTCAGTGAAAACTTCACCCCCCTCTCACCCCCAAAAGGGCCCATAACTATACTAGAAGAATGTAGTGCCCCTGAAATCACAGACACTCAGGTTAAAACAGTCCTCTCCAAAGCCAAAAACACAACATCAATGGGACTGGACGGTGTCCCAGGCTGCATCCTACACGAGAGATGAACTAACCCCTCACCTAAACACACTGTTTAAACTCAGCCTCTCCACAGGCTACGTGCCCACAGAGTGGCACACAGCAACGGTTATTCCACTCCACAAAGATGGAGCCACAATGGACCCCGGGAACTATCGCTCTATAAGCCTGACTAGCTTGGTCTGTAAAGCTATGGAGTGCATCATCATGGATCTCATTAACAGAGACATTGGAAACCTCCAAACACTGGACCCTACCCAGTTCGGCTTTGTTAAGGGCAGATCATGCCTCTTAAACCTGGTGGACTTCTTTGAGACAGTTACCAAGGCTTTAGACGAGGGAAAGGTAGTCGACACAGCCTACCTAGACCTTGCAAAGGCCTTCGACACCATTCCCCACTAAGGTATTATAGACAAGCTCACCAGCCTGAACATAAACCCCTACATCACGAGATGGGTTGCCAACTGGCTCACGGACTCAACCCACATGGTAAGAGTTGCAGGAGCTAGGTCTGACTCTAAACCGGTTACAAGTGGAATTCCCCAGGGCTCAGTCCTAGGACCCCTCCTGTTCGGCATATACTTCTCAGAGGAACAGGCAAGCACAGGAGGACTATGGCTGACCAAGTTTGCAGATGACTGCAAACTAGGAGCTATAATTGACTCTCCGGCTGACACAGACATCCTTCAAAAGGGTCTCACTGAGACATATACCTGGTGTCAAAACCATGGCCTCAAGCTAAATGCCAAAATGTGCATAGTCATCCCCTTTGGAAAAAACAAAGTACCCACAAACTACCACATAGGTGGTAGCCCACTAAATACAGAAGACATAATAAGGGATCTGGGGACCCAAGTAGATAGTAACCTCTCCTTTGATAATCACATTACCAAAGTGGTTAGGAAATCCTTCTATGTGGCCCACCTAATCACAAAAGGGTTTGCATCCAGATTGAAAGAGGTCATTGGGTCCCGCTATGCATCACTCATCAGACCCATCATAGAGTACAATGCCCCATTTGGGATGTACCTTACAAGACACCTGCAACAACTGGAAAGACCACAGAAGTACCTCACCAAGAGGATCACTGGCCTCAAGCAGATGCCCTATGCAGCTCGACTGAAGAAACTCCAGCTGTACTCGGCTGCATACCGCCTACTCAGAGGTGATCTCTGCCTGACATACAAGGCCATATCCAACCCAGAATTGACAGACATGCTTTGGTGGCAAATGTTTACATTTTGTTATAACAGCTTTCAAGTTTGGAAGTGATGGAAGAAGATAGGTTAGTTAGTAGCGGGGCTCCATACAAAAGGGAGGGAAGGAGGTAGGAGGAGGCCAAAATATGCCTGGTAGAAGTAGAGAGGAAGTGGGTGTTCCTGTATAGCATACCTAGTTTTTGGTGGGTTTACTTTATATTTTGCTGATTATGGATGTCGAACTTGAGGTGTTCGTCTATAGTTACACTGAGTAGTTTGGCAAAGGGAACAACTTTGATCAGAAAGTTGCTTTGGCTAAGGACTTGGAAGGAATTTTTATCAAAAGAGAATGATTTTGAGGGTGTGAATAGTAGTATTTTAGATTTGTTAGCATTGAGAGAAAGGTGATTTTGCGCATCCAGATCTCAGTAGTTGAGAAGGCAGTCTAGATAGGAGTTCAGGGAGGTTAGAGGCAGAGCAGACAAGTGTAGAGACATCTGCATATTGGATGACTTTGGCATTAGGAATAGCAGAGTGAAAGTTATTGATAAAGATATTAAACAGCACCGGTCCGAGGATGGACCCCTGTGGTACTCTGGTAGAGTTGGGTAAGAAAGGTGAGGTGCCTTTTTTCCATTTCACAGCCTGAGATCAGATAGCTTGAGAACCAGGAAAGAGTTTTTTGGGAGAGATTTAGGTTTGAGAGGTGACTTAGAAGGTGCTTATGGGAAACAGCATTGAATGCTTTAGAGAGATCTAGGAGCACTGTGATTACTAAGTTCCCAGAATCTTGGGCTTGATTGACAGTTTCTAAGAATGAGAGCAGAGCTGTTATGGTGCTATATCCTGGTCGGAAGCCATGTTGGGTAGGAGTAAGAAGTTGCATTTTAGTCAGAAAAGGCATAAGTTGGAGGTGGAGGCATTTTTCTAGGAATTCAGAGATTGGAGAGAGAAGAGGTATAGGGTGGAAGTTTGAAATGTTAGTGTTTTTGCCTCCCTTGTGGAGAAGTCTGCAGAACCATTTGGAGGAAACCTGATTTGAAGCTTAACTTGATACCCTGTCTAGTCAGTGAAATACAGTAATGGACAAACCAGTTGCATATAGGCCATCTGTTTGTGTTTTCTTCTCTAATAGATATAGTGCCATCAAGAGATGTAACAGAATTGAGGTGAGGAAAATATTTGGAATCCTGGATAGTACAGAGAGTGATCTTGCATGGCAGTAAGAAGGAGTTTCTGACAGTCATGCTTACACTCAAAGAGAGCGTTTGTGAGGGTTTGCTCTCAGTTAACTGTAGCTGCTCAGCGTTTGGTGACTTTAGCCAGAGATCTGGGATGCATCTGAAGTGAAATCCAAGACATCCACTGCAAAGAATTGAAAAATAAGCATGTTTAAAGCCTGTATCACACTTTGTATTGATTTCAAATGCTGATTCATTTTTGTTAACTGTGTCTGCATTTCTTTCTGCACTTTGAAATTCTGTACTATTGCCTTCTATAGCAGAGGCATAGACTTGCTGAATCTAGTCCGGTATCATTGTGCCATAAACCAGCCATCTTACATTTAGAGGGCCTACCTGCACCCTCGTGGCAGAAGTGTGTAGCTCAGGTTCTGCCTGAGTTGAGATTGCTGGAGAAAGGCACAATTTGGGGTTTTCCCATTGATAGTTTGTCTTAAACTGTTAAATTTCACCTGTATTTAAGACTCACATTTGTTCATAGCTGTGCATCACACAGCTGGGCTTAGCACTACCCTGTATAGATGTAAGCACCTGGAAACTTAAATTTTCTTCAGACGTCTGTCAGTAAAATTGCCTCATTTATAGCTAACCAATCCCCTCCCTCCACACACACCCCTTCCAATCCCACATAACCTCCAGCAGACTCCATCCATTTCCAATCTCATTATAATCATCACACACCCCTACAACAATGCCTACATTATCCTCACAAACTATAATGCTACTATCCTACTAATTTGCCTCACCCATCTTACCCAGCTTACACACCTCACTAACACACACCTACCTCACAACCCGCATGCCACCACCTCATACCTTTCAAACACATCCCACACATATTCACAAATCTCCCCTGAACTCTATTCTTCCAAACCAACCCTTTTGTTCAAACCCAAATTACTCCCCACCCCACCCTCCCCACACAATATTCTAAGGTCTAACTTAAAAAAAAACACCCCCTTCACAACCCTCCTTCACTATTCCCCTTACAACCCCTCAGTCAACTCCTCCTCCATTTCTCCCACTCACTCTCAGGTGACATCCACCCTAACCCTGGATCCAATCCCAACGTAAATCTCACAAACCATGCTTCCAACCCCACAAACGCAAATCAATCCACCTCACCACCCTTAATGCACAAAGCCTCAAAAATAAAATTCCCAACCTTCATGCCTGGGTCTCTCACAACCATCCTGATATAACCGTCATCTCCAAGACCTGGCTTAAACCCTCCATCAAAGATAGAATCCTCTCTCCAAGCTACAACATGCTTTCAATGACAGACCTCAGAAAAAAGGAGGTGGAATAGTTATTATCTACCCCGCCACTCATACCTTTACTCCTTACACCAATCTCATCCCAACCTTTGTCATTTCTGAAATGACTATAGGCTATTTAAAACTTAACAACTTCAAATCTATCTTCATCTGTTCCATCTACACCCCACCAGGAGATATTAACAAAACACTAGAAGACATCCTCTCTTGGTTTAGCTCCAATATCAAAAATGAAACCAATATCTTTGGTGACATGAAAATTAACTGGGCCTCTTTTAACTCTGATACCCCAACTCATTCAATCAATCTGAAAAACTTCACCCAACTTATAAACCTTCCAACCAGGCCAAATAAAGATGGTACCTCTGGTAACATCATAGATTGGATATTGACAACCTACCAAGGGAGCCCGCAGGATTTTTTCCAGGGGGGTGCAACCCCAGACCCCTCCCACTTAGCCCCACCCATGCCCCACCCACACAGCCATTCCAGCCTCCCATTTCTTGGCCATTTCTCCCCAGTTGCCATAAACACTGTTCAAAACTCAGTGTGCATACCGTTGCATGCTTTACTTGTAAAATTATTACAGATATTTCAATTTAATTTACAACTTTTATTGCAAATTTTATAGCACAAACACTGATAGACATTCAGTAAACAAAGTGATAGTCTTACAATGAAAACAGACTTGGCATTAAAACTTCTCTACCTTTGAAATATTCAAAGAAAATGCATCTGACCAGTGGCGGGTTAAGTTTACTGTTGGGCTGTTTTCAAATCATAGGTCCCTTGCACACATTTTTAGGACCATGCAAAAGTTCTTTGATTCACCTTCCCGACTGTATTAATTATAATATATAATAATCAAATTATATCCCTTGTATAATGTCGCACCACTTAGTTTTAAATTTATAGTTTTGAAAATTTTTCCAATAAGCAATGAAACAAAACACATGAACCAAAAATGACAAACTGCCCAATTCAGAAATTTTCAACCATAAAAGGCTACTCAAAATTTTGTCATTACAGTCCACCAATATCAGTCAATATGCACAATCTATGCAGAAGTAAAAGTCATCTGTATAATTCCACATTAAAGAGATCTGAAACTAATGACAAGGTTGTTGCTAGAAAACAACTTTATATTTCAGTGTTTCATCAACAAATTCAGTGTGCGCTGCCCTTGAAGAATAAGTTGCCTATGTTAAATTAGAAAAATGGTAAGCTGGTATATTGCAATAGGGAATGGGTGGCAAGCTGAAAAACAGGTACTTAGTTACTAGACATCTCATCCAAAGGAGGACATACTCAGGACTGCAGCACCACACCCCCTTCAAATACAAATCTACATGCTGTGGGAGTAGAACTTACAGCTCTCTGTATCAAGATGCAAGTTTTCTACCTGCTACTAACACTGCTTTAAAATTCTATATCACAATAGTGATACCATTTGCTAAACAAAACAGTTGCACATTTTAAGCATACTTAGCATGAGCAGCAGTAAACTTCTCTTCCCTTGATGCTCACAATTCCTTGAAAATGCACTTGAACATAAATTCCACCTGCTAACTCTGAGCATTTCACGCTCTCTGTCTCTCTCTCTCACACACACACACACACACACACACACACACACACACACACACACACACGCACACACACACACACACACACACACACACACACACACACCTTTTAAACACAAACACACACACACACCATAGGCACTGGAAGCTGTTAAAGACTGGGGAGCGGAGGGTGACAGGGACACTTAGTGAACTAAAAAGGGTATTTTTTTATAACTATTTGCTACCACAACATAGGTTCACTTGAAGGACATTTTAAGCTTAGTCAATTCTCTTTTGGTGCATGAATTAACATTTTCTGATTGGTCTTAGTTATCCCCATGGCTGATAATTGTATATTAGCCCTAGTGAGAATAACTGTGATCATACCATAGATAATTTGAGGGGGCCATGTAAAGGATGCAGCATTTAGGAACTGCCTCTATCCATTAGTGGCATGAGGGGAAATCCTGGAGTACATTTCCTATTACCCATCCTTAGATCCAAGTTGCATTTGAATATGGATGGATGAGCTTTGCTTTATTTTTATGGATAGTTTGTTCCGGAACAGTGGTAGCCTCTGTGATAAATATCCATCTTTCTACAACATTCAGTTTAGATATCGGGACTGAGTATTTCTGATGCCATTTGACTTGCTGTTGTTCACTAGGTCTATCTGTATTATGTCGGAGGATGCTTTGTATGCCAGACATGTCACCTCTAAGCACTCTGTAGGATACTGAGTATAATAATAAATCTTTGAGGTGGTCCATGCAAGACCTATTGTTTAGGACTTGTATCCTTTTAGTAAAGTATCTCTGAATATATTCATTTTGTTGCATGGGGCTGGACAGATAAATACCTAAGTGGGCATTATACAAAATGATTGACATATTGAGAGCTTTGTAAAGGGGGACAACAACATCTCTAGATCTAGTCACAATCAATTTGTTTATAAGCTGTGCAATATAGAAAGGCTTTATGATGCTGGGCACATGTTGGTCAAAAGTTAGGTCACTGTACACACAAGTTCCCAAATGCCAAACAATTGGATCAGTTCTCAGAGGGCATTGTCATGATTTTGACACCAGTTATTATTTGGGACAAACCTTCCTGCATGATGGTTAAGTCATTTGGGGATTAATAACTTCTCCTAGCTTGCAGTCATCTCAAACTTAGCTGGTCAAAGCTCTTTGGTATTTTCTTTTACTTTTGAGATGTATATGCCAAACAGAAAAAGTATCAGCACTGAACCCTGTGGGACTCCATTGGTGACTGGTCTCTTCCCCTGTTTTGATCTCCTGCATCCTGTGAGCCAAGTTGGCAATGCAGCTGGTGATCTAAGTGTTTGCTCCTACATTATTCATCTTTTGTACTACACCTGAGTAGGGGATTGTGTCAAAAGGCTTGGCCAGGTCAAGGTAATGTGGTGTGAACTGTTTTACCTTCATCCATTGCTTTGGTAACAAGAGTAAAGTTTAAAATTTGCCCATGATTTTGAGCCTTTCACACTTTCCTCTGGGCTGTTTTCAAACACATTTTAGGGCCATGCATACATGTATGCATTCCTTGATTCACCTTCTTGATTGTATTAAATTATATTCCTTGTATAATACAGCACACATTAGACTTAAGTTAGAGCCCATTTTAAATTTATTGTTTAAATATTGTTCCAGTAGGCAATGAAACAAAAATGCATTAACCAATAATGACAAAACTGCCCTATTCAGAACATTTCCATCATAAAGGTCTACTTCCACACACAATTGCATTTTAAATTTATTGTTTGAACGTTTTTCCAGTAGGCAATGAAGCAAACTGTATGCACCAATAATGACAAAACTGCCCTATTCAGAACATTTCTATAATAACAGTCTACTTCTACACACAATACATAAATACAGAATCACAGTAGTGTAATCCATAGGCATGTTGGCTACAGTAACCTTTGTGAGATACTCTGCAGGTGTGGGTATGTCTGTCTAATAGCTTACAGCTTACTGTGAAAAAATCAGTACTTAAAATGATAAGAGTTCTGTATCATATACAGCAAAGCAGCAGTCACTCCCCTGCACCCTGACATATAAAATAAGCTCTTATTAATCAAAAATAAATATTTCAGTAAATTCTGAGCTCCTACCTGCATTATACACACAATGAAAAATGTTGCCAGTCTGGAAAAAGGCAGGGTCTACAACTTTGAATCTTAGGGGTACTATAAGTAATTATAGCCTGTTTTAAAAGGAACAGTCAAAAAAATGTTCACCTTTTTATTCAAGAAACCTGGGCAAAGCCAAAAATAATGGACAGAGTCTCCAAAAAGGAACAAATTTTAAACATTATTTTTTATTTGTAAACCAGGTAAGCTTACTGAGAAAGGTAAAGAAAAAATACCTGCCCCAAAAAATGAAACAAGCAGCTGCAACTGTCCCAATGCACCTTGCCTTGGTGTGCTGTGTTTTCAGGAGTGGTGTGTATGTTAAAAGAAAAAGCATTTGTTTAAAGGGGAAAAAAGTTAAAAAAAGAAAAACAGTTTGTGGAGCAAACAGCAGTAGGTATCCATCTACACATTTACCTGAGACGTCAGTAGCCCCTGGCAGCCATCCACATAATTTCTATTATAATCAACCACTCACTCTGTTTCTGTTTTTGTTAAGCTCTTCTGAATGAAAACAGAGCTCAGTGACTTCACTTCAGCAAGCTGGTCTTCAATATGCTGAAGAAAACACCTTGTGTCTGTATGTTTTTATATAAATGCATTTGAAGTGCTGTAATGCATGAACCTGATCACTGTATGTTGAAGCAGTACCAGTTTTTTTTATAATTAATTTAAATTGTTAAAAAATATATATTTTTTGGAAATAATTGCTGCTTGCTACACTTCCTTTTAGATCTGGGTAATGCATCTTTTTTTTTTGGTGTGGGGAGGGTAATGTTTTCTGCTCTTTGCTTCACAACAGTTGCTCATTAAATTAGAAGCACAGGTGAAACAACACTGCTCCAGACAGTGCATGCCCTAAGTATATAAAAGCTTGAGTGAAGGCAGCATTTCATTATAAATGTACAGCTGCTCTTAACATCTATCAAATCCATAAAGACAGAAAATCAGATGTCAGCTACGACTATGAGCTTTACAACAGGAGTAAAGTTTGCATACTAAAAACACCCATCAACATTGCCAGCAGCCAGTAGCTGAAGTGATATAATTAGCTCAGAATAGTTAAAAAAAAATCATGGAGATGCAGCAGGTGCCCAGAGATATGAACCATAGTTCTGCATCAAGAACTTTGTAACTGAAGTATCAATATGTAAAACAAAGCTCTCAACATTTTTTGAGGCAAAGAGAATCACTCTTTTTGAAATATGCAGTTTCAGAAAGTCTTCATACCATCCTATACTGAGAATGCTTAGCAATATTGCTGATGCACAGACACTAAGATCAAAACACGAGTAATACAAGGGTCTACTACAACCATGTGAGCCCCATGCACTTGAAATTCACTGTCTTGAATCCTTGGACTCAAGCATTTTGTAGATCACGTAGGCTGCTACTTGCACTGAGACTCGAATGTGGGTTCAGGCATGTAGCTGTCACAGCTTACATGGACACATCATTCCAGTCCAAGCGAGATAAGTTCAGGAGATGTGGTGAAGGAATGGGTTGATGGGAGTGTTGTTTAAGGCACCTGGTGGGAAGAGAGTTTTATGGTTAGGGAGTGGGAGGGAGGTCTTAGGGTTAAGGAGCAAGATGGAATTTTTTGGTTAGAGAGCAGTAAGGAGATTTAGGGTTAGAGTTAGGGTCACAGTAGGGATAAACAGGTTTATTGGGTACTGTTGAGAACTAAGTAGCTACAAGAGATTGTTAGTGGGAGTGGAGTTTGACCACTTGCCTGTTCAAGTAAGTAGCAGCAAGTGTGTTGCTAGCATGCAAACATAATGCTCAGCTAACATGAAGGGAAAGGCATATATTAAACTATTTCTGATATTTAAAGATGCAAAATGTCAGAATATTAGAAATATTTGAATTAGAGGAAAAGTGAATTAAAAACAAAAAATAACATGTTCTGCCTAATATACATTCTAGTAGGGTACCTAAGAAAGTTAAACATGAGTGTAGATATGATGAGCAGAAAAATATGATAGAACGGTTGCATTTCCATATACAGTAGAGGGAAGGTTTCCAATCAGAATCACTGCCCTACCAAAATCAATGTCTGTGTTGTTAGAAATAATTTTCTAAATAATACATGAGTATCTCACTAAAGAAAGTGCAGAAATACACAGACACACACACACACACACACACACGGCAGCTTACTCACTCTGAAAAGCGAAAAGCATCCAGATTCCACAGCACAACTGTTTCCACTCCATCTTCAGTCAGTCCTTGCAGCTAAAGTAAACCCATTAGCAGAAACTGTCCGTTTCTCCTCCCAGAACATAAGCAATTCCACAGCACAACTGTTTCCACTCCATTCCATCTTCAGTCAGTCCTCGCAAAAGAAAACCCATCAGACTATCAGCAGAAACTGTCACTTTCTCAAACCATCCATTTCAGTTCCCGCTCGCGCCATGCGATGATGTCAGCATACTTTTCAACCGTAGTCCACTCTGGAATTCAAATTCCTGATGCAGAAACCGGTCGCAAACACCTGTTGTGTGTGCAATGGGACGGGATGCAAAGAGCATTCTTAATGAGGAACTCTCGCCCTTTAAAAAAAAAACTTTTTTTTTTTTTTTTTTTATGAAAATAAAACTAATCCCAACTAGCCGATTTCAGGGGGGTGCATGTGCACCACCTTGCACCTGCCTGCGGGCACCCTTGCAACCTACCCCAACCATACCGCAAATACTGGTATACTACTGGATCCTCTCAGTGACCACCTACCAGCCTTCGTAGATGCCTACCCTCCCATATAGAAAAGCAGCACCAATACACCCAAACCCGCAACCTAACTTCCTTCAACCCTGAAATCTTCTCAGAATGCCTTAAGAACACTGATTAGTCACCCCTAAAAACACTTCCACTAGGCAGTGCTGTATATTATTTCAACCAAACCTTCCTTATCCTACTAAATACACTAGCTCCCCTTAGAACCAAATGAATCAGAAGCAATCCATGCCCCTGGCTATTTCATGAAACTAAACGTATTATGCATCAATGAGACACAACGTGGAAAAAGTACCAACAACCGAAAACCCCCAACTACCTCCTAGAATTTAAAGAATTACGTAACCTTGCCAAAAAGCAAATAGCAAAAAATTGCAAAACCTACTACTGCAAACTTCAATCCATGCATTCAACCAACCCTAAAAAAGTTTGGAGTTCCATTTCCTCCATTCTGAACCCTGGCAATAAAGACAACCCATGCCCATATCCTAACCTTACCCACCTTGAAACTGCCACAAAATTCAACTCATTCTTTATAGACTGCATAGCAAAATTATCCTCCTCCTTCCCTGACCCCATCCCCATCCCCAACCCTACCCCCTCCTGCCCCCCTGAACCCCCCATCCAACCCCCCCCTTTCAGCTTACACCCATCCCACAAACACAATAAAAAGGCTGCTCTTCAAGCTAAAACCATGCTACAACATACCAGGCAATCTACCACCAACCTTCCTCAAACAATCTGCAGAAGTTATAGCCTATCCCATATATATTCTTATAAATAGATCCATACAAGAATCCTACGTCCCAGCCATCTGGTGGCATGCATTCATCATCCCTCTCCACAAAGGCAGTAAAAACATAGGCACAATCAATTTCAGACCCATAGCTATACTCTCTCTTCTCTCTAAAATACTAGAAAAAACTATCCACTCACAATTCATGCCATACCTAACCCTACACAAACTCCTCTCCCCTACTCAACATGGCTATCACCCCGGCGACAGTACGATGACCCACCCCGCTATCCTTTCTTGAAACCATCAACCTAGCATACAACAATGGCAAATATGTATCATCACTGTTTCTAGATCTCTCAAAGGCATTTGACACCATCTCCCACTCCTTACTCCTGTCCCAGCTGTCAGACTTACATCTCTCTTCCTCTATATTAGCCTGGTTCTCCAGCTACCTATCCAAGCACCAACAAGTTGTCCAATGGAAAGTGTCAACCTCTCCTTTCTTACCAACATACGCAGGAGTTCCCCAAGGACCTGTACTGGGCCCAGCTCTCTTTAACATATTCATCAACAACTTCCACCACTCCATCCCCAAAGCCTCAGTTATCTAGTATGCAGATGACTCCACCATTATCTGTTCAGCCTCCTCCCCCACTGAACTGTTACTAAAAACCCAACTAGCCTTCTCCAAAACAGAATCCTGGATGGAATCCAATGGCCTATCCCTAAACAAAACAAAACTAATGATTTTTACTCCTACCAAAAACTCCAATTTCAACAGAAACTTATTCACCATTAAAAGCCAGAATAACACCCCCTTAGAAATTGTTCCCATTACCAAGCTACTAGGCATCACCATTGCCGAAAACCTAAAATTTGACTCCCACATTTACTCCACAATTAAGATAACCCATCAAAAAATTGGTCTCTTCTACAAACATAATCATTACGTCAGCCCCTCCACCCGACAGACTCTCGTATCTACCTTCCTTCTCCCCTCTCTCATGTATGGTGCTCCCCTATTCTTCAACCTACAACTTGGCCTATGTTCTAAACATGAATCCTGCTACCACAAAATTTGCAAATTTGCAACCAATTCTAAAAACTCATCTCATCACTGCCACTCCCTACACACCCTCAAATGGCTAGAACTCCTCAACTAACTAAAATACCTACAACTTACCAATGTCCACAAACTCAACTTCAAACCTGCAGAATGCCCTGCTCTCACCTCATCCCTAATATCCTACACACCCAGCCACTCCCTCAGATCCAAAAGCCAAAACCTTCTACAAGTGCACAAACCCACACATCCCCCTGGACAATTACTACTATCCTACACCATAGCTAAACTATGGAACTCTCTTTCCCCTCCACTATGCAGTATACCAAACCACAACAACTTTAAATCTGTCCTACTCTCTCATCTGTCCTCCAAATGGGAATGCCCTTCTCATGCTCCTATCTAAACACCCCCTACTCTTAAATCTTACCCCTCTTTATAAGGATATAGGATCAGTACACTATCCTACAGTACAACATCCAATTTCCTATTGTATTTAATTTATTCCCTTTTTTCAGTTGTATTCTATATGCTATAAGGCTATTCAATTGTATTCTATATGCATTAAGATGACTCAAATGCTTTTAAATGAACTTTCAAAATCTCTGTACTATCTTTACTAGAAATGTTTAAATATTTCAAACTGAACCTTGACAAAGAAATTCCTTTCTAATATGTGCTATCTTTGCCAGAATTGCTCAAATGTTTGAAAAATGATTTCCATATGATATTTTCCTATCTAATATGTAACTTTATATTCTTCTGTAATGAGTGTTATGCATGAAAGCCTCCAGCTTATTATATATTTTTAATACTATATATTTCAAAAATATGTAACCTCTATTGCCAAGAATGTAACTTCTTGTGGAGCTTTTCTCCCCGGGCCTCCACTGAAAATGGATTGTTCTGACCCTGTGGACTCTCCTGGTCAACAAATTCAAATAAATAAATAAAATAAATGAATAAAACCCTCCCAAGTCCTTTGCTGCTCTGCAGATCACTCAGCTGCATACTGAGCAGCATCGCCACAGCTTTTCACCCTAAACCATCAACAGAATAAGCCCCTCTGTTCCGCTTACATCATAAAATGATCTAACTTACCCACTCCCCAACAGTACTACACTATACACCTGCTATTTTGGATGGTCACTTTCCCACCATTTCTCCAGGCAACCAGATTGACTTGGGCATCCTGAGGCAATGTAATAATTGCCTCACATATACTGGCAACCACTTAGTTCTGAAACAAACAAATACCATATGTGAGAGATGTAACTACATTATCAGTTTGGAAATAATCCTCTCACATTGCAAAAAACAAGACATCAAACAGGGTTTCAGGTCACAGACTTCGCCTCTCATATAACACATAAACCCACATACTTGGAGGTACTCATTAGAAGCCTACCAAAATATCAGAGACCTCCCAAGCGCAAATTATCTGCAAACAGCTCAACATGTATAGAAACCACAGCACGTAACACATGTCAGTGTCTCACTAAATAAGCACCTAAGGCAAAACACCTTCAAACATAATGTCTTGCTCATATGAGACCCCATAGTGAGATACACAGATGTCCCCCTCACCAGGCTGGACAAAGAGAAGGACACAGTCAGCTGCCTATCAGGTGCCAGGATCCATCAGAGCACACATGCACTCAGGTTAAGTACCTTTATGTCTCAATCGTAGTCCATGTTGGGGTGAATGACTTGAGATATACATCCCTGGACTACATGAAGAGAGACATGATTGAACTCTCAGATTATGTGTCCCAGACAGGTATGATCCTAGCCTTAAGCAGCATTCTACCTTCACCCAGGATGATGCCACGCTATCAACAAAAATGATTGACTTCAACAATTTGCTTAGCTGGTGTCATTCCAGGGGGCTCCAGTATTTGTCAGCATGGGAAGACATTGTTGAAAGGCCATGCTCTGCACCTGTCTCCTCTAGGCTTTTGGATACTGGCTAAGATGCCTTCCTCCCCCATAGTGTCTTTTTTAGGCAATATCAAAATGACAACATTTCTGACATAGCAAAATCCAGTCCAGACAAAGTCAAGATTTTGATGCTTAATGCTAGGAGTCTAAACAAGAAACTGCACTCCCTGGAAGCAGTCCTCACCTTGGAAGATGCTAATGTCTGTCCAGTCACTGAAACATGGTTCAAGGCCGCAGAGAGCACCCTAGCTGTGCAAGGCTACAAAGCCTTCCACCTGTTCAGACCGCAGAAAGAGCATGAAAAAATCAACTGTGGAGGTGTATTCATCTTCATTAAAGCCAAGCACACCTCCAGATTGTTCAAACACTACGGCTCTCTTCAACTATTTCATGCCCATTTAACTATAGGCAAAGCAATCTACCACATCATTGTTAGCTATAGGTCCCCCTCCATGAAACAAGAAAAGCGCAATCTCTACCTGGACTTACTGGAGTCCCTTGCCATACAGCCCAGCACCTTAGTCATGGTAAATTTCAATTATCCCTCTATTGATTGGGTAACATACAAGAGCTCAAATGTGCTCACCCAGAGGTTCCTGGACTTTGTCAATGCAAATGCTTTGGAACAGATAATCTGCACCCCCACAGGGGGCTTTAATGTTCTTGACATAGTACTCACCAACATGGGTGGTCACTGCACTGCCCCCTATGTGAAGCACTCCCTGGTAAGGTCAGACAATAAATCAGTCTCATTCAAAGTAACCCTTGGATCACCCACACTCCCAAATATGCAAAAAAACTAAGGAACTTCAAAGCAAACTACAGCCTACTAAGTGCTTTTATAAAAACGTTTCATACTCCCTGCAATCACAGGAAATAATGACTCCTACGCAGAGATGTACACAGATGCCCTGTATAATCATCTTAACAACTGTGTAGACTCGGCTGTACTTAATTGGATTAAAACCAGACCCTCCTGAAAAAACAAGCCACTTTGGTGGACATCTAGTATAAACAGATTGTATAACTAAAGCAAGAAATTGATGTATAGTAACAAGAGGCAACAACGTCTACAGAGGAAGAATTCCCTCCACAGTTTGAACAAGCAAATCACAAGTCTTGTAATGTCCTCTAAAGCTAATTATCAAGGGAAAATAGGATCCCCAGTCAAGGACAATCATCACGCATTCTTTAACTATGTCCAAAATCGAAAAAGGAGTGCCCAACTATGTGCCAAATTGATAGTAGATGGTACCACTCACACTATACTGGAGGAAATTTCCAACCTGATAGCTGACAGATTTGGTGCAAACTGCAAACCCCCATCCCCACCAGCTATACCCCAAAGCATACCGGACACCAGTTCTCTACCTAGTATATCTAGAGATCGAGTCATATCTGTACTCTCCAAGGCTAAAACATGGCCACAAGGGGTCCTGATAACATCCCAGGTTGCTTACTAAGTATTCTAAAATAGGACCTAGATGACCTACTTGCTGTTCTCTTTAACCATAGCCTCAGAACTGGCTTTGTACCAGCAAAATGGAGAACAATAACAGTAATCCCCTTGCATAAAGGGGGATCATAAACTGACACTGGGAAGTATAGACTCATAAGTCTAACCAGCCTCATCTGCAAGGCCATGGAAAGGATCATTATGAACCTTATCTACAAGGACATAGGCAAACTTCAAACTCTAGACCCAGCCCAGTTTGGCTTCATTAAGGGTAGATCATGCTTACTGAACCTGGTAGACTTCTTCTACAAAGTCACCAAAGTCCTGGATGAAGGTAAGACCATGCACACCACCTATCTGGACCTAGACAAAGCCTTTGACACAATCCCCCACTCGGGCATCATTGAATAACTCTCCCAGGTAGGTGTTAACCCTTACATCACTAGATGGGTAGCTAATTGGCTCACCAATAGAACACATACTGTCAAAGTTGGTTACTCCACCTCTACCAGTAGACCCATCACCAGTGGCATACCAAAGGATGTGCACTGGGCCCTTTACTGTTTGGAATTTATTTCTTTGAAGTCCAGGCTAAAGTAGGTAGCCTTTGGCTTGCTATGCTCATTGAGGATTGTAAACTAGGTGCAATCAATGAGTTCCCCAACAATGTTAACATATTACAGGAGGGGCTAACACAAACAAATGACTGGTGCCAAAGTCACAGTCTAAAACTAAACACAAAATAGTGGATTATATCCAATTTGACAAAGAAGAATTCCCCACTAATTACAATACTGACAGCACCCCCTCTAAGTTCAAACCCAGTTGTGCAAGATCTGGGAATACAGATCAACAGCAATCTGATATTTGACCACCAGGTTTCCACAGTGGTAAGGAAAGCCTTCTACATTGGGCATCTCATAAGTAAAGACATCGCATCTGGGTCTAAGTATGTTATAACCCCACTTTACAAAACCCTAATCAGACCGTTAATAGAGTACAATGCTCCCTTCTGCATGTATCTCACCAGACACCCACAGCAACTAGAGAGACTACAGAAGTTTCTCACTAAGAAGATACAGAGCCTCCAAACTATGACCTACGTGGAAAGACTGAAAACCCTGTCACTGTACTCTGTATCATATAGGCTGCTGAGAGGCGACTTGTGGCTGGCATACAGGACAGTCTCTGACCCCAGCCTGATGGAAATGCTGCACATCCGCAAATCAAATGGCACTTGCTCTAGAGATCTCAACCTTGCCAACGACATTAACAGAACATTCTGGAGAAACAGGTATGTTTCCCAGAGATTGCTGCTACTCTGGAATTAACTTCCAATTTATGTGAAGCAGAACTCCTCAATGAACCTATTCAAGTGCAACCTGGACAAACGGATGGGTGACTGCAAATTCATCTTGGGGGTGGCACCCAAGTCCCTAATGGACAGGGGTAGTCGGTGCTAATCTGTAAAGTATGTCCATCTAACCAAGGACAATTGGGGCAACACGGGATTAACATGGTTTATAAGGGCTCTAGGGCTGCTAGCCTATTAACCTCCTATGAACCTATGAACCTATGAATAATTCAAGAACTGTCTCATGCAATATGTTCTTCAGACAGTGATGGAAGCACTACAGTTATAAGGTGCACAAATAAGAGGGATACACTCATTGTTACCAGCTCTACAGGATGTAAAACATCAAGTAATCCACAGAGCTCAAGCTGGGTCTGATATCCAACCTGTGACCTGCAGGGTAAAAGGACAAAAGTAAAAGTACCAAGGTTAAGTCCAAAAGATATCACCTTAGCTCTTACAGCTAGAAGAATGCCTCTAATCCCTTCCCAGTAGGAGGAATAAGATGCTTTGTTGAAATTTCTTAAAGCTTCTTTTAAAGTTTATTCAATCTAGTTAAGTGAGCTGAAAGACAAGCATTCTAGTTCTGATGAATACCTCTACAAGGTGGCTATTGATCTGTGGAATCTAGCCTGCCTCTACTATCAGATGATATGTGTGGTTGACTGTGGAATCACATGTTCTTGTTCATTTAAGTGATCCTTCATTAGAGAACTGCATACTTTTCCTGATATTGGCAAGCTTTATTGCAAAAATGAAGCCATTTGCTCCCCAGTAAGGCACCCAACTGCTGACATTTTTAGATTAGGATACTGTTGTACATCATTTTGCTTTTATGTTTTCTCTACTATTTCTCTTCTTTTGTGAGTTTTCTCAGGGGCAAGAATAGAAAACATGAAGCACATTCTGGTGGCCCTATGTTGACAAAAGCAGTCATGGTTCTCCTTTCTATCAGCGATTGCTTGCCTTTCATGGAAAAAAAGTCCTTCTGCACCATTAGTTCATGCTCTCTCACTCTGCACCATTAGTTCATGCGCTTGCACTCTGCACCATTAGTTCATGCTCTCACACTCACACCCTTCCTTCACATACTTCAGTGAACATTTGGCCACTTACATTCTAGCATCAAACAAAGAATTTTTCTCACTGGGTATACCATATATTATTTAAGAATTTACACAACCTAATAGAAAAAAAAATTCTTGGTCATCTAAATGAAAAAGATTTTCATCTGGCATTATTAGAGACCAGACTGAATTTATCCATTTTCAAGTAGACCAATTTGATTCTCCAAAGTAACTGCACTACCTCTTGAGTTCAAACCTTTCTTATCCATCTGTTCACACTCATTGTTCAGCCATTAACGGATGTCTTCCAGCCATCAAAAGTCATGACTAAACTCTGCCAAAAGTTGTCTTACGTTTCTAAACTCCTAGGAAGACTAAAGTTACCTCATGGAATTTAACTTTGTGTTGGAATAATTACTAAATCTCCCTATCAGACTATACTTTCACACATTTTGAAACTTCTTACTTGAAAGACATTCTTCTTACTGTCATGCACTTCAGTTGGGAAAATGACTAAATTGCAAGCTTTGATGTGTACATACCCAATACAGTATTTAATAATGACAGGGTGGACTTGCCTACTAACCTGTTCTTTGTGCAAGTCTAAAGGGATGTCTGAATAGCTCTTAATCAGAAGTATCAGTTAACATCACTTTGCTCTCAATTAAAATCTAGAGGGAAAGATTGTGATGGATGCAAGAAGCGGCTATGAAGGTATACTTGCAAGACCAAGGGTAAGGGCCAGGCTACCCAGGTAGTAGGGGATAGCAGAAGACAAGTGCCTCTGCAGCTGCTTTGATAATTCTACACTCTTTTTATTGTCTGTGCAGAATAATTCTCCTGTGGACAAACACACCATTTAACTAGCTTGCCAAGAGCATTATCTTTACATGCTGTCTTTAAAATCATACCAGCTGCTGAGATTTTGTGAAACAACAACCCAGTCTTCTGTACACACATTCCCTATAATTACAATTTGTGCTTCCAAATTAAGTGGGGAGGGTGCTTTGCTGCAGCAGTCATTCTGAAAATATGAACAAAGCCTTATTTCCAGGTTGGAAACCTCAGCCTTAAAATATGATACCTTGTATCATAAATGGTATAACAAAATGAAACAAGTGATCTGATTTATATAACTAGAGTTGTAACAGTATCAGTGGTAGACTATTAACTGATATTTTGTAGGTATGAACTAAATGCAAATTAAAAGGAAAAAAAAAGGCAGGAATATAATCTATCACACTGCCGTTTCTTTCAGTGCTTATATATAATAGGTTCTACTTTAACGAGCTGACTTACCAAAATGTCCACTCCAATAACATCGGGATCACAACAGTGAATATTAACAACACTGAACTCCCGGAATGGCAAATTTTGCCTCCAGGAAACTAACCATTTGGCCACCACTGATTATTGCCCTGTCCTCCATTATAGTGTGATCTTGGAGTTGTTATATGTAGGTAGGGGGGGTGTGAAGCCCCCCACTCTGGTGGGTTTTGTTTATGTATAATGTTATTTTTTCTAATATGGTAGGTTTAATTATTCAATTAAACCTACCATATGTGGGGTATAGGATGCATACCTCGGGCATACTGGGCATAAAGTGTATACCTTGGCAGTGTGTACATCATGCAGATGATAATTATTAAATTAAACCTACCATATGTGGGGTATAGGATGCATACCTCAGGCATACTGGACATAAAGTGTATACCCTTGGCAGTGTGTACATCATGCAGATGATAATTATTCAATTAAACCTACAGTATGTGGGGTATAGGATGCATACCTCGGGCATACTGGACATAAAGTGTATACCTTGGCAGTGTGTACATCATGCAGATGATAATTATTAAATTAAATTTACCATATTAGAAAAAATAAAATTATACATACATGAAACCCACTGGAGTGGGAGGCTTTGTGCTCCGCACCCCCCTACCTAAATATAACAACTCTGAGATCGCACTGTATACAGGACAACAGTCAGTGGTGGTCAAGTGGTTTGTTTCCCGGACATGAAATTCGCCATTCCAGGAGTTCGGTGTTGTAAATATTTGCTGTTGCGGTCCTGATGTTATTGGAGTTGACATTTTGATAAGTCAACTATTTAAAGTAGAACCATATAATATTTCACAGTTCTTATTATAATTTTATTTTACCTATTCTGCTGTTTTGCTTGGTACTTGTTTGATGAGCATAATGATTTGCACTTATAGTAGTATATTACTGCATTATCACAGAGTCACCTTTCTACCTATGAAGGATGAAGATGCAATATACAGTGCCAGGCATAGCAGCTTGTACACTCTGCAGCTGAACAGTGTTTTCAGCAAGCTGACAAATGAGGCTTACTAGGTACATGGTGTGCACATTGGGGCATGTGGTGTATATGATGCATACCTCAAGCATACTGGGCATAAAGTGTATACCTTGGCAGCGTGTATATCCTGCAGAAGATAAGCAAATCTGCAAAAGCAGAAAGGCATTGTAATTATGCACAGTATAAAACACAGTGCAGATTGCTCAACACTGGTTGTGTATAGAACAACGCAAAGACAGCATATACACTTCTTAATACCATTGTCAATCATCACTGGACGGAAACTATTCATGACCAGATCAGAGTGGGTAGGAATATCTCTCTCTCTCTGTATATATACACGCACACACACACACACACATATATATATATATATATATATATATATATATATATATATATATATATATATATAAATATATAGTTATCTTGGATATCGCACACATATACACACAACCTTGAAAAGGCTTTTGATGAAAGAACTATATAGTAATGTTAGCTCTATTTTTCACCATTTTGGTGATAATTTGTCAGCAGGTAGAATGAATACATTGACACATTTAATGAAAAATTCAAACATAATGGTGACAACAGCTGAAAGGGAAAATGATTGGTGGTATGGAACAGATACATACTGTATATCAAAGAAGTTCACTCTCAAATAACTGGTGCTAGTTGTCATTTTCATCTTTACCCCTTGATGCAACAAATCATTTTTACAATGCTCTAGTCCAGTTTTTTTATAGGTTCATAGGTTAATACTAGGCTAACTGCCCTTGCGAGCCATTTTAAGCCTAGTCAATTATCTCTTGTGAGACTCAAACCTTGCACCTCATGTGTGTAAGACAGACACCTTAACCATTAGGCCACCCCCAACCCTTGGTTATTGGGTTAATTCTAGAGTCATTTCATTACAACTCAGTATAGAAATACTGGTAGAAAATTCAAGGAATTTTTTTTATGTGTTTCGTAAAGTGCATAAAACTAAAAATAAAAAATTCCACAGGGTATCCTCTTGTCGGTGAGAGGTGTTCTCTTACTGAAGCTATCAATTTATTTTTGGAGAAGAGTTTAAAACCTTTATTGCCCCCCCCATTGGAACTCATATAAACATTATCAGTAAACTCTTGGAATTGATAAATGTTATGCATATAGAGCAAGGTTAGTTTAGGTGCACTTTAGATGCTTTTATACAAATATACCACACTTATGAGATCTTGAAGTTTTGATATTTTGGTTGGATTGGTTGCTGACTTGTACCTTGTGGAATTTAATGATTTTTTTTTATTACAAATAGGTGAACTGACACTAATTAGAAACATCTTTTATTTTCAAAAGAAATGCTATTTACAGCAGCAGTGTACTGCTATAGGAAAAGCTTTCATGCCTGTATACATTGACCTCTTTGGGGGTTATTTTGAATTTTTTTCATCTATATAATGCCTCCACAAACACTCATTTTGACATCTGGCATATATACCTCAATGACTGTTTCATCCTTTGGAAGGGTTATATGGCTAAAGAATTTTTGTTGAGTTTACTAACAATTATACTGTTAGACTCATATTTACCCTTAGAGCATAACCACCAACATATTAGATGACTTTGAGACTAAGCACTTAGATGGCGTATTATAAACATTAATGTATAGGAAACCTTTTTTTGTTTTCAGAATATATTATTCATCTCTAATTATCACTCTGATCTTGTTGTGCTAAGCATTGCATTCATTGTTTGAATTTATGAAGGTGAAACAAATTTAACTGAGAGGGATTGTGAGGTTAAGTATACTGACCTTTCCAAATGCATTTTACATAGACAGTATAGCCCTGAATAAGTAGGAATGCAAGAATGGAATCTGACCAGCTGCATAATTAACAGCATGTCCAGTACCAACATTGAGTGAGACCTGACTCTAATGACACCTTACGTTTACTACTAATTATGACAATGTTTTTAATATCAGGCAGGCTATTAAACACTGGCATCTTCTTCTTGGCAATGAGGTGTTAGATATTTGGATGAAGAATGTCACTTTACTTTTAGATAGACTAGCAATTCAGGGAACTACTGGGTTCCATACAAAGCCTGGGTGGTAACAAAAGAATAATCAGGTGAGTTTATTAATGTTTTGAGATAGACGTCTTGTAGATGCTGGATTAAATGTCAGGTCATTCTTACAGCCATTCAGGATTGCTAATTCCAGGAAAACATTTAATATTCTGGTTTTGATGAAATGTGCTTCTAAGGGAGTGATTTATTTGACCATTTGTGTTTGTGAAATGTTTTGCATAGATAAAACCTCAGCATTTTCATAGATCATGTGGGGGAACATGTAAGTGACAGCTGATATCACAAAAAGATGAACACCGTTTATAACCGTGTATAAAAGACCCTCAGCTCTTTTTACTTTTTTTGGTATTGTTAAAGTGACAAAATTGATGGTTGGCAGGATGTCAGCTGGAACATCATTTTCACCAGATTTAAATGTTTTTTTTAGGGTTCAATTAAAACAATGTATAGTTTTAGATGCATTGTTGTGCTGTCTCCAACTATTTAGTATAGGTTATTTCATTTTGTATGATTTTTTTAGGTGCTGGGTTTATAGTCAAGTGACTATATAAGATGCTTATTTTTTGCTCTTTAAAGATTTTAAAAATGGTCACTGTTCAACACAATTTATAATTCACAATTATCTACTACTGTATTGCAATGTAAACATGTTTATCCAATTTATGTCAATGTTGGTTCATCATGATATTGCAGGATTTGAATTATATTCATAAACTTTATTGACAGTTTTGTTTAATCCTACATCTCTGTACTGCAATTGTTATCCAATGTAATTTTTATTATTTGTGTTAATTTACTGACATTTTATAATTTTTGTGTGGAACTTTTTTCCTCGGGTTGCCATGTCTTTTTCTTTTCTTTTATTTGCCCGACTGGATTTTTCTAGTCAAAAAATGGAAATAAATAAGTAATAAATGAATGAATCAATGAATGAATCAATAAATAAATACATTTTGGAGCCAGAACCTGAAACATGGTGCTCACCAGCAGATGACATTGTCAGCACCTAACTTACCAGCACATGACTGACCAGCAGATTGTGCAATGCTTCTATTTTGTTGCAGAATTATGGAGGAAGCACGGACAGTCCCAACCAGTGGATACTAAGTTATGTGCAGCTTTAGCTGCCCTTCAGGGACCTTTTAGTGATGTACAGAGGACATGTTAGCAATGAACCTCTTCTATCTAACACCGGTTCCTTGACCTTTACTTGCAGCATGTGGAAGAACACCTATGGTTTCCAAGGACTACAAAGGAGAGATCCACCACTAGGAGGGCATTTTACAGCATAGTCCATTTCCCTAAGGATTTGGAAACCACTGTTTGCATCCACACACACATTGCCAAGAAGATACCCATCCATTCCGTAGGGTGTCAGAAAGATCAACAGGAAGGGCTTCACTCCCTCAAATGTTATGTGGTGTGCAGTGTCTAGGATATCATCTCCAATGTTTCCATATTCTACAGAGGTAGCTCCCATGAGTCACACAAATGGAATATATCTGTGCTATATCAATGAACTAGGTGGGGGAACTTCCCACAGGGTCATCTTGTTGGTAGGTGCACATGTAGATGGATAAAGAGGCCAGCACACCATGCAAGCCTACATAAAGGTGTCACTGTTGTATGTTGCAGGTGATAAAAGATATGCACTAGAACTGTGGCTGATGATTCTCATATCCGGCCCCCAGACCATGGCAGAGATGTCATTTAACACTGCGCTTGCAGAAACACAGAATATAGTACAATGAGTTTTTAGGCAACTGAAAAGATGCTTCTACTGCCTTGATGCATTCAGCGGGACATTACATTATTCACCAGAGAACTTCAGCCAAACCTTTATTGTTTGTGTCATGCTGCGTAACATAGTTAAGTGAAATTGCTATAACAGTAGGTAAATATTCCAGCATGGACCACCATATCTATAGGAGCAGCAGCTGAGGAGTAGGGTGGACAGTCAGAAGATGACCAGGTAGCAGAAGTACTACATCTTAGACAGAGGTGGACACAATGCACAGCAGCACTGACAGTGGAATGAGATCTGATCTCCAATTTTGGATCATGTTGCAGATAGCACACAGTCAAAGGAAGTATGCATTATCATACAGTCTATGCAAGACAATGCATTGACTCACAGACAGTGCATCAGACATTTCCTTACTCGGATAGGTTATGTAGTGAGCAGGGTACAGTCATCATCATACTGGTACAGTTGGAAGGGGGGACTCAGTGACTTAAGTTCATGGGAAATGAACGTGGTAGTCAAGAATTATGATAGTAGGTTGTGGGCAGCCAAGGATCACACTCTTCAGTGGCAAGGGGAGCTGCAGATGCTGTGTCACAGCTGTGATATTCACTGTGGCGGCGTGTGGTATTTTTCTTTTATACAGTCCATGGCAAAGATGCTGTAGAATTATGGGTGAATGTATTACCAACCTGATCATGTGTCCCATGTTGGCAGCCAACAGATGAGAGGCATCCATGACCTGAATGAATGAGTACAAATGGTTCTCCATCTGTCCATAGGAGAGGAGATATTAACAGTGTAGCAGAACTAATAGAAGTGAGAATGTACAACCAGATAAGGTGTCCCAGGGTTGGAGCCTGAGGCATGTAATGTCCACAAATATAAGACCAGTTACCCCCAGAAATTGTGGTCTTTGTGTTAAGAGCCAAAGTTGGAGGCTGTCTCTTTAACTATTTGTGCCATCTGAGTACACGTGAGCTGTGGCTGACTACCCCACATCTGGTCTACAGAGGCAGATCAGAGAGCAGTTACCGTGTGCTTCATGGAAACATCAATGGATTTAACTTTTTAACACCTTTATTGAATTAGCATTCAAAACACAGGCAAACATACATTTATATAAAAGAAAACAAGCCATATTAACACATTTCCAGTTACATATATTATGCATCACATATGTTCTTTTCTATAACTATGATCAAGCCAACATTACATGAATTACTTAATTCCTGTTTTTGATTAAACCTTACTCCCTCTCATCTAGAACATATTTCTGCATGTATTATTCCTACAATTTCTATTTATTTCTATGTAATTTGCTCCTACCCTTTTCTAAAGATCCCACTTCCAAAATTACTTAATTCCTGTTTTTGATTAAACTTTACTCCTTCTCCTCTAGAACATATTTCTGCATGTATTCTTCCTACAATTTCTATTTATTTCTATGTAATTTGCTCCTACCCTTTTCTAAAGATCCCACTTCCAGTTCTTTTATCTCTGCTGCAATATTCATTACTTCAAAATTTGGTTTAGACTTTGATTTCTATTTTCTAGTAATTTTCTAGTAATTGTTTTTTTTGGCAGCCACCAGAAATAAACTTAGCAATGCTTTACTATGTCTAGGCAATTCAGATCCTGTGTCCCAGCTAAAAAGAATCATTTCATTACTTACACCCATTTGCTCACCCAATATTTCTGACAGAGTACAAAGTAGGGAATTTTTAAAGTCTACCAACTCATTACACTCCCAAAACATTATGTTCCTAGTTACTGCCTTCTTCTCCATTACACCTCCAACATTTGCTATGAACTTAAGGAAAAATTTGTTGGTGTCTGCTTGGGGTATAAAAATACCCGTGCAAAGATTTCCAAACAAAGATCTTAAAAATCTTCTAGACTTTGATTCATATTTTTGAGTCATACATATAGCCTCCCAATGATTTTTGTGAATTGCTTATCCAGTTTCCTTTCCACATATTTTCTAATCTCCTCTGATTGGATTCCTATAGCTATTGTACAATATTTTATATGCCCTACTAATCATCCCATTTTAACAACCGCTTCTGTTCTAAATTCAATTAAAACCTCTACCAGAGCTGGTATTTCACTTAGGATTACCCTATCCTTTCTCTCTCCCTGTACTCTGATATCAAGGGTCTAAATTATATTGTTGAAAGACATGTTCATCGAACATGTCTTCATCAACACATAAACAGCAAATACACTAATCGCTGAATGGCCACTTCATCAATTTTTTTCCCAGGGGAAAAAAAAATCACCCGGCCAAAGAAACACAAAACAAATGTTCAAACCCTACAAAGTGGGCGTCTTTCACCCCCACCCCCCCTAACTAAATATACCAACTCCAAGATCACACTACAGTGGGAAAAAGACAAATCCCTGAAGATGGCCAAGCATTTTTTCCACTGTAAAAAATTTGCTGAAGTGGCCATTTGGTGATTAGAGTGTTTGCTGTTTATGTGTTGATGAAGATGCGTTGGATGCAGACGTCTTTCAACAACATAATATAGACCCAATCCCTGGTAGGAAGGGCATTCCCTAACCTGCAATCCAAATGTCTTCTTGGCCTCATCCCATTCTATTACCTTTCCCTGCCTAGTTATTTTCTCCCAATACCTTGGTTCCTTTGCCAGTTTTCTCTGGTAAATTCCAGCATCCTTTTGCCTGTTCTCTGTACCCCTAATTGCAATCATCCCTATTGACAAAATCTCCTTTCTCCCATTCTCTTGTTGGTTTGTTCTTAGAATACTTTCTGCTACTTTATGAATATTATATTCTGTATGACTGTTGATATTCTCCTCATGACTTTGCATCCAAAATCACACTCTTTCCTTATTTATTGAATTTCCCCACTGTTTTAACATTATACATTTCCACTTTGAATTATAGCTTTCTGCCTGTGTTATGTATATGAACCTTGACTGTGCAGCTCTAAATATCCCTTGAAATCAGAAATGCTAAACCACTTTGTCCTATTGGAAGGATCAGATTATCGTACTTGATCCTTGCCCTCTTCCCCTCCCAGATAAATTCCTTCAACTGTTCATAGGATCATAGGATCATAGGAAGTTACTAGGCTATTGGCCCTGAGGCCCTTATAAGCCTAGCCAAGAGTTTAGCCCATGTATAGGCAAATCAGCACCCAGTGCGTCTATCCAGCAGGGACACAGGTGGAATCTCAGGGATGTTTTTTCTATTTCCCATCCAGTTATCCAGGATGCGCATAAAAAGGGGTAAAGAAGTACTCTGCTTGATGTGGACACGGAGTCTATTCCACAGATGGAATGTTTATTAATTATTATCCACAACTTTTACTCTGGTTGATAAAATATGCCTGATCTTGCTATCCATATCCATAAACATGAACTTCCAGTTTCTCAGTTTTTATATTATCTTGTGTTTAATCTCTTCCCACATATCCTTAGCTGCCATAACAGAAGAATTTTTAATCTATACTCCTAAATGCTTAATTTTATTGGGTCTCCATAAATGTGGGCATTGCTGAACCAGATCATGTGTAGGTACATAATTTGTAGACATAGCCTTTATTTTATCTTCATTAATTGTATATCCTGAAAAGACTTGAAACTGTCTCAAAATGTTCTAGAACACTGCAATATTCTTTTCTGGTTTTATTAAGTACAAAATAATATTGTCTGCAAATAAGCCAACTTTTGTTGATTACATTACCAAGTATTTCCTTGAATTTCCGAGTCCCCTTTTGCTTTGACAATGGCTCTAAGTGTAGAGCAAATAACAAAGGAGAAAGAGGACTCCCCTGCCTTGTTCCTCTGTTCAGACACAACTTATTAGAGAGGAAGCTTCCAACTTTAATTATTGCCTCCAATCCCTCATATATCATCCTAGTTAACCTTATTGTTGTATCAGGGAATGTAAATGTGTCCAGTGCCCTCCACATAACATCCCTGCTACACCATTGAATGCTTTCTCTGCATCAAGAACCACCAACAGCAGTGTTATTTCTTACATTCTGCTTCCCTTTGGATCATCATTGTTGCCTCCCCTCTACAAAACCACAATTTCCATATCTATTAATTTTGGTAACAGCCTTGCCATTCTTTTAGCTATTCTAGACATAAACATAAACACTTTATAATCATAGTTTTAAACTGAAATGGGCCTATATAAAGCTGGGTCTGATGTGCATTTACTGACTTTATATATTGCAATCACCACAGCTTTATTCTGGGATTTTGGTGCTTTTCCTCCTTTTAAAATACTGTTAAACAAAACTTTCCAGATCTTTATCATTTTCTTCCCTCCTAGTGTTTGAACTTCCAGAGGAATACCATCTATTTTTGGAGACTTTCGTATGGAATGATTATACATCACTATTTTTATCTCATCGCCTATCTTAATTGTTAATTGTTGAGCCTCATCTACCTCTAACCTTGGCATACTTGGCATATGTTCCAAAATATTTCCATTTGTGCTCTTTCTTCATTTCTACATTTCTCTGCTTTATACAAATTTTCATAATTTTTTAAAAATATCTCTAATACCTCTACATGATCTCTGGTTATTTTTCTTGATATACGTTTCTTAAGTTTGGCAACAAACATTCTACTTTCTGTTGCCTAATTCATTGTGCTAAAAGTTCTTGTGCTTTGGAGTTATTATCAGAAACAGTTGCTTAACAGCAATCTTTCTAAACTCATGCATAGTATCCAGATACTCACTTATTTTCTCTTCAGCAGTCTGCAGTTATGCCTCTTCTTGTTCTGTGAAATCCCTCATATTCTACAGTACTTTAACCTTTGTCAGTTATTCTGCAATACTTTAACCTTTGTCAGACCATCTAAATAATGCCTGTTACTTATTAACCATATCTCTTTTTCTTTCATCTCTCTAGTATTTTTAAACTCCTTTTTCATTTCATCCAACTCACTAGCCATAACTTCTGAAGAAATGTCTATTTTCCCTAATAACTCTTGAATTATTTCTACCACCAATTCTTTAAATTCCTCTATTTTAACAGGTAGGTGTGGAAGTGTCATTGTCTAATTTCACCTCATTACCTTGAATTTTTTCTTCATTTTTATTGGTGCATGATCTGAAGTAGCTATTGGATGTGTCAACGCTGTCAGTTAAGTGCACATGTTCCTGTGAAATATCATTTCTATTTAGTCTATCTTAGTTATTGTACCTTGGAAAATAATATGTAAATTCCCTCTGGTTTCTTACTACTGAATCCATGCCTTCAATACCAAACATGTTCACAAATTTCTTCAAAAATCTACCCTCATCTGTTATATTTTCCCCTCTAAGTCCCCCAGATGCATCATCAATGTTAAAAATCAAGCTCCAGTCCCCACCTATAAGTAATATTCCCTGCTGAAAGCTGATTCTTTCTACCCAGATTTTCTTATGCACCTACTAATGCTTGGTAAGTTGATCTTTTATACAGTTGTTTCTTGTCATCTGCATTTGAATCTATTTCACAGTTTTCAAAACATTTTGTTTTAATGACTACCCTAAAACAAAAGATGAAACACCCCCATAATCTATTATCTTAAAACAAACACTCAAAACTGTGTACATCTTCAAATAATGAAGTTTAAACCTAATGATAGGAGCAATAGTCTCAAATTGACAGGGGCACCGGGACACCCATAGACATTACCTAACCTAAAATTAAGGTTATCCATGTTAAAGTGCATGTTACAGCTTGTGCTCCTACTTACACTAATTGCTGTCTGTTCTTTCTTATCTCTATTCCCCATCCAGATATGATAAAAGCAGCTTGTATGCTTTCAGAAAATATTAACTTTTAGCCTTAAGAAAAAGTCCATTGCCTATTTTTAAGTAAAACCAAATTATGTACTCTTCTAGTAAATGCACTGAAGTACTTAGGTACCAGGAAAGCTCTATCTCTTATTCATTTCCAAAAATGTCAAGCTTTATTTTTTACTGAGCTGCTTACCCTTGCACATTTTAGTTTTACATTTCCCACAGCAAACACTGTCCAGAATTCTCAAGATGTATTGCCTGCACTTCTCAGCTTATCTCCACAGAAACATAGAAACAGAATGTACAACTGCCCTCAGCTGAAGACTTCTTAACTCACACTGAACATTTATTTTCTGTAAGAAAACTTCTTTTTTCAGGAAATTCACAATGTTTTCATATTTTTTAAATGCACATGCTTACAAAAAATCTTGTTTTTAGAGTAAACCAAGGATATTAATCTAGACATTCTCCTATGCAAAAGTAACAAAAAACATCTCATCTCTACAAATATTATAATCAGTGCACTTTTACACCCCATCTCCTACCCTGACATCCTAAGATTACAGCATATTAACTTAAGCATAGTTTTGTCCAACTTCTCCTTTCTTGTTACATTGTAACACCTACAGTTCTTAAATCTAAAAAAGTACTTGTTTACTTTAGTATCTTTATCACATACAATAACCACTGAAAGAACTCACCCTCAAACCCCTGTTTTAGACACCTCTGACTACATACTGCTTAAATCTGCTTTACTGTATAATATAAAGTGTAAATAATGTCATAGAATGGCTTATACAACTACTGTTAAGAAAAATTGTTTTATTTAAATGTTTCCATTTTAGTGTCCTTATAAACATTCATGACATGAAAATGGGTATATGCTTTTCAGTCCTCCCACAAGTTTAACAAAGTCAATAAAAGTCTAGTCTTTCTCAGCCATGTTTTCTTGTAAAGCTATATTTTACAAATGTGATTGATGCTTTATATTCTCTCAGTTATTCATTAATTTTAGTGATGCTTGTCTTCTTCTTGTTCATCTCCATCTCCCAACACCAGACTCTGGTTCAAGTCCAAAGTACTCATGATTCTTCTATTCAACTCCTGTGCTTTTCTTCTGTCTTTCAAGCATTTTTCTTTGGAATGTTGGAAAAAGTTTCACTGTTACAGTCTCTCTTTAAGCCTTATTATCGGGAGAATGTGAAACAGAGTCCCCTTCTATTTGATGGCTCACTTTTGTTGGGAAAACTTTTGCCTTTTCTGCATCCAAAAATAGCTTTGATTCTCCAGGAAAAAAATATTCTGAAGACTGCTGGATATAGCAGCCTGAATTTCACACCTGCCTCTTGACATTCCCTGATTGCTGGGGTCAATTTGCTTTTCCTCTGACTGGTATACAATGAATAATCATTTTCCATAAACACTCTACTGTCTCCAATTTTGAAAATGCTGCCCTTCTGCCTCATTTTTGACAGGGTAAAATATTTCTGCTGATATACTTACATCTTTACTAATACAAGTCTTGGCTGTTTTCACATGGCCAGGTTTGGAGCATACACTTGATGTGCCCTTTCAGTTTATTTATTTTATTTCATTATTTATTTCACATTTGTTAACTGGGTTAGTCCAATTGCATTTGCAATCAAACCCATTTTCAGTGGAGACCCTATGGGAAAAGCCCCAGCAAGCATAAGTAAAGATAAAGTGACAATATACAAATATTAAATAACAATCACAATACAAAATAATTGTAAAAAAAAAAGGTTATTAACTGTTTGCATTGCATTGATAGTAAGCAACCCCTTTTTCAGTAGAGACCCAAGGGGAAAGAGCCCCAGCAAACATAAGCAAAAATAAACATGCAGGACGAAAACTATTAAAAATAACAATGCAAATGCAAAATTAATTATAAAGAGGAAAAACAAAAGAAAAAATTATGAACATTAAAGGTTGCACTGATGTGGTCTAAATTTACTACATATAACAGTAAAAACAAAAAGATAATAGTTGTTCAAAAGAAGGAAAATGTACAGATATTGATAGGAAGTGGGGGAAAAGATAAATAGTGTGGAGAATGGGAGGGGGGATAGAAAGGAGAGGGCTATAGTAAGGCTATAGTAGTAGTGCTGAGGGTTTAAGAGGTTAGTTTAAGCAGAAGTTACTAACAGAGAAAGTTAGGAGATGCAACAGGTTATACAGTAGGACATACTAAGACTACATGTGGTCAAGGCAACGGTATAATTTCATGTTTAGTAGGTGGGATTTAAGCTCTTTTTTAAAACAGGGAAAGGAAAGGTTGGATCTAATATGGAGATGGAGTATGTTCCAATTTAGTGAGACAAAGTGTTTGTAAAGTAGTTTGCCAATATTCCTTTTGGGTTTATAAACTTAGAGAAGATGCTGATCAGCACTCAGGAGAGACCTGGGGGAGAGGGTGAGTAGAGAGTAACATGGGAGGCAAGAGCAGAGCAGGCAGAGGGGTTGTTGAGTATGGAAATGGTAGTGTGGAGTTGCGATTGTAAGAGAAGGTGGGGAAATTCCAACCACTGAAGTTTGTTTAGTGAGAGGCAGTGATGTGACGAAAGTGGTTGGTCTGGAATAAATCTGGCAATTTTGTTGTATGTTTGTTCCAGTTTCTGCACTGAGGTAGTTTGGATATTGATAAGGATGGCTGAAGTGTATAGAAGACTAGCTAAGAAAAATGCCTGCGCAAGTGCGCGTTTAGTGGCAGTAGTGAGGAATTTTTTTGCTCCTATAAATTAGTCCAGGTTTTTGATGTTTTTATTTGATGGCCTGTTGTATGTGCAAGTCAAATTTTAGTCCTTCATCAATTATTATCCCAAGGAGTTTGGTGTGTGAGGCAGGGGAGATAGTGGTGCCATCTAGGGAGGAAAGAGAACAGTTGGATTTAAGGTGAGAGAGTGTCTGAGGTAGGAAGAGAAGGAGTTGGGGTATCTTCAGGTTAAGGATTAATTGATTATTTCTGAATCATTTTTCAATGGATGGAAATAAAGGAATTCTGTGTTAGTGTGTGTAGTTCAGAGATAGTATTGGAGATAGATAAAACACTAGAGTCATCTGCATATTGTATTGCAGATGACAGACTGCAGGATGACTGTAGGTTGTTGGTAAAAATGTTGAAAAGGAGCAGTCCAAGTATGGAGCCTTGGGGTTCTCCTGTTTAAACAGCAAGGAAGGGTGAGAAAGCCTGCTGTCATCTAACAGCTTGTTTTCTGCCAGTAAGGTAAGATTGGAACCAGTGAAGAGTAGAAGGAGAGAGGTTTAGGTCAGAGAATTTGTTAAGAAGGATGGGATGAGAGACAGTGTTGAAGGCATTAGAGAGATCAAGGAATAGACAGGAGATGAGGAGGTTGTTGTCCATAGCTTCTGCAACTTTTTGAGTAAAGGATAGTAAGGCAGTCGAGGTACTGTGTTTAGGGTGGAAACCATGTTGTGAGGTGTGTGGAGATTTTTGTGAATGAGACTGGACAGGAGTTGAGTATGTATACATTTTTCAAGGATCTTGGACAGCAGTGAGAGAATAGCAATTGGTCTATAGTTAGAGGGTTCAACAGAGTTGCCACCTTTGTGCAGAGGAATGGTATAGAAGGATTTCCATATTTCTGGCATGGTAGATTCCTGAATGGAGCTGTTGATTAAGATAGATACAGAATATGCAATAGATTCAGCAGCAATTTTCAGAAATTGAGGGGGGAGTTTATCAGTGGACAGAGAGCATGATTTTATTTTAAGAAGCGGGGATTTGATATATTTAGTAGAAACAGGTTGCATGGTAAAAGGCTGAGACAGAGTAGCATAGAGGTTTAGGGAGAGGTGGGGGTGACACAGGAGAGTTGGGATGAGCAGAGTTACCAGAGGGTAGGAGTTTAGAGATGCTGTCTATGAAGTGTTTGTTGAGTAAGTCTGCTGTATCAGAGGGAGTGTGATAGAGGAAAGGGTTAGGGATGGCAGGAGAATCAGTGTTGAGCAGCGAGTTGACAAACAGAAGTTATCAAATTGTTTATTTGTGCTTTCATAAAATTAATACAGTTCCTCTGCTACAGCAGAAAATCTCTGATTTTCTCTGCATACTCTGTCCTCTAACTCTACCAGTTTACATGTCACTATGCAGGGACTGCACATATTACCACAGGGCATGCAGAACACTAACCATCTCCACAATGATGTGGGTAATAGTAGTCTCACCATGGACCATTGACTTGCATATCTGCTGATTAATGCCAAGTGTCCATTTCTATTAAATCAATCACATCTTCCCTTAGATCATTCTCTGCATGGCTGAGAGTATACTCTTTGCCCTATGTATCATATTCTTTCCTCTGCAATACAATCCTAGCTAGACTTTTAACTAAGTCTGCTATACAAGGTTCTAAAATTTTACTTCATGGTATATTTATTAAAATTGCTCTGCTGTATCTTTTGTACCATTTTTCTGAGGACTCATTGACTTTGTTGGAAAGTTATGTGCGATGAGTCTACACTAAACCTCTTACTTTTCAAGTGGCCTATTGCTTCTGTTTGTATTTGTTCCCTTTCCACATCAGTAAACAGGTTGCTTCTCTGTGCATTCCACTCTTGTGTTACACTTTTCTTTGTAAAATATAGTATGTCTGGATGTCTATGCTTGTGCAGATACTGAAAAAACTTTGAAGGTGCAGTGTCACAGTGTTCAGTACAGATTTAATTTCTGCATAAATACTGCATCATATCAGATTTCTTTTTCTTGAGTCCATGTTTCTTCTTTACTAAATGCTGATAGCCTCTGTTTTTTGTTCTTTTTCTTGCAGCACTTCCTCAACCACATCTTTTTCCAGATAGCCCAACATTTCTTTAGCTAGGTGGGTCTGACTTGCTCTATTAATAATGTTAACTTTTTCTAAATATTTTTTAACTGTTTTTCTGGTGCAGATATCTTCCTTTCCTTTTCTCTTACTATTGCTCATGCTATATTTTCTCTGTGTGGAGATTATGTGTTGTTGAATAACAGTAACAATGCACAATCTGTTTCCTATCCTCATCATTTCAATTTACTGACTTTATGCCTCTTACTTGGTCAATGAAGTTTTTTTTTACTGTTGCTTTCACTTGCCACAAGACTCACAACGTGATTGAGCCTGTGTTAGGAATGTTTCCTTGTTCGGTACATTTTTCAGTTTCTTTTTTCATGTCCTGGCACCGGTGCTTATCTTAAGAGTGAGTAATTTTTTTCTAAGACCTACGAATTCAGTCTTCCTTTTATTTTTGAGTCTGTCTTTTTCCATAATACATAAAATGCAGTTTGCATATCAACAGTGTCTTTGTGAAATTTTGTAAAAACATGGGCCACCTCATAAAGGTACTTACCAAGGCTTGAGAAAAAAATGAAGTTTAAGCAATCTTACTTTTATCATCATACTGATTACATCTCTCCGATAGGACTTTATTTGTCTTCCAACATCTGCCATGAGTAAGAACTGTGCCACTGGACAATTTCTGCTAAAGCATGTTCACTGATATTATCTGTGAAGACTGGTAGAGAAAGGGTGAAGGCTGCAAGCCTAGTCAAATAGAATTTGATACATAATTCTGACATTAGTAAATATAAATGTAAACTATAGACTTGTGTCTTAAATGTAAAGAAATGTTGTTTCAACAATGTAGCAACATTGCCATCCGCTGTAAGGAAAACTAAGCCAAGCATTTCAAATGTTAAATGAAAATTATGTTGTGCATGTTCTTTGAAGTTATAATTTGGAGTTGATGATTCTGGAGTAAGCATCCTGCCTATTGTTTTAAGGCTAAAGTTAATGACCAGAATTTACACGTGGAATGTCCTTTATTGCTCTAAGTGTAAAATAATGTAAATGCAGTTTTGGTGTGGCCTGGGAACCAGGAAAGTGTAAACAAATCATGTAATGTTTTATTAGAACTGCAGTTTCAATTTAAACAATGAGAACCAGAAATTATTAAGCATTTCTGTCTTGATATCTAACCTCAGCACTGCCTGTTATCTTAAGTAAGTTATCTTAGAAGTGTGTTTTCTTGTAGAAATAGCTAGGACTATAAAGGTTAGACTAAGTGGTTTTCTGTTATGTCATAACTGTACTACTGATTTATTTTAAGTTTCTGTGTGATTTCTGAACTCTTGAGGAGCATTGTGGTGTAGTAGTATTGTCTGGTGTTTTTAGTATTTATTACTAAATATTTTAAAAACATTTTACATGTGGCTGGTTTGTGTAGAGACAAGTTAAGCTCTAGAGTACATTGCATATTTATAGACTTTATTGTACAAGGCCACTCTAAAAATCCTTGACTGATTAGTCACATTACCAATTGGATAATAATATTGCACAGTAATAATTGGACACCCTTTTAAGGGCCTTTGGGTAGATGATAATTATTAGCTGGTGGTGGGAGTAATTACTACTGTATAGTCTGGGTAAAGGGGCACAGCTGGAGAATCTGTGTCAGCCTTTCCCAGGAGTGTCTGTGAAGTTGTATAAATACTTATCTCAAAGTGTGTGTGTGTGTGTGTGTGTGTGTGTGTGTGTGTGTGTGTGTGTGTGTGTGTCAGCTACTTGGGCAGGGACACAAAGCACTGGTTGGACAGAGAGGGTACTGGAGGTTAGCTTGCCAGCTAGGCTGAGATCTGGACCCTATAGCTGTTCCAGTGGGAAGTCTTATTGGGGACCTGGGGAGCAAGGGAGTGACCAGCCCTGGACTGACTGTGATCTCTGTGTGCTTCTAAGGGAAATTGCACTTTGCTGTGTGTATTTGTTATCCTTTCCTCTTATATGAGACGTCCTATCTGGTGTTAGTGGTGAGGATTGAGGCTCCTTGATTGTTGGGCCAGGGCATGACCATCACATTATCTTTATTTTTTTTAACAGTTGTGCACTTTAGTGATTGTTTAGAAAATACTGCTGTGGCACTTTATGTAGCTCCACTCATAGTTTCATACATCAGCCTATGTAGACTAAGCTAACAATGCAATAGGAGTATCCTTGAAGATGGTGATAGTAGTGTACTTAAATTTGGAAAAATAGACACAAGCTTGGGACTATACCAACTGTATTTGCTTAGCACTCGCTTTGAATAAAGGAGTATTTTTATACATCTTGGTTTTTACCCTTTATTTGGATTTCCAGGGCAGGCAACTTTTTGGTTTTGGCTTCGTTTGAGCTTGCTTACCATCGCTACTTGGTTTTTACATGTAATAACAATCTGTGTGCATTGACAAGAACATGTCCATATGTGATAACAATCTGTGTGCACTGACAGGAACTTGTGCATATGTAATAATCTGTGTGCACTGACAAGAACACGCACGTATGTAATAACAATCTGTGTGCATTGACAAGAACCTGTCCATATGTGATAACAATCTGTGTGCACTGACAAGAACCTGTACATATGTAATAATAATCTGTATGCACTGACATGAATGCCTGCATATGTAATAACAATCTGTGTACACTAACAAGAACCCATGCATATGTAATAACAATCTGTGTGCACTGACAAGAACATGTGCATCTGTAATAACAATTCATATGCACTGACAGGCAATCGTGCATAGGTAATAATTTGTGTGCACTGGCAAGAACTTGTGCATATTGACAAGAAACCGTGCATATGTAATAAAAATCTGTGTGCATTGACAAGAACCCATGCATATGTAATAACAATCTGTGTGCACTGACAAGAACTTGTACATATATAATAACAATCTGTATACACTGGCAAGAACCCATGCATATGCAATAACAATCTGTGTGCACTGACAAAAACGCATGAATATGCAATATCAATCTGTGCGCACTGACAAGAACGTGTGCATATGTAATAACAATTCGTATGCACTGACAGGAACTCGTGCATAGGTTCATAGGTTCATAGCTTCATAGGTTCATAGGGTCATACTAGGCTATCTGCCCTAGGGCATTTATAAGCCTAGCCAGAGTGTGTTTGGCTTTCACCACCCATTTTAAATTAATTTTGCTATGCCCTTTTTCGAGGTTAGTATACTGTGCCTCTGTCTAACAGTGACACAGAAGTGATACCAGGGGTAAACCTATGATCTCCCATCCACTCATCAAGATTCCTCTTGAAGAGAGTCAATGAGGGACTCTGCCTAACCTGGACTGGGATTTTATTCCAGAGTGAAGGGAGCCTCTGGGTTATGAATCTGTCCCTCCAGCATGTCCTATTTATTTCAGTGCTGAGGTTCAAGTCTCTCGAGCACGTAGCTCTATGGGACTTGGATTTTCTGAGGTGCAGCATGTCCATTAATTCCGGGTTGGACATGGCTTTATATGTCAGGCACAGATCGCCTCTGAGCAGGCGGTATGCCACCGAGTAGAGCTGGAGTTTCTTTAACCGGGCAGCATATGGCATCTGTTTGAGTCCTATGATCCTCTTGGTAAGGTACTTTTGGGGTCTTTCCAGTTGCTGCAGGTGTCTGGTAAGGTACATCCCAAAAGGGGCATTGTACTCAATTATGGGCCTGATGAGGGATGAGTAAAGAGGCATGATGACCTCCCCTGATCTAGATGTGAATCCCTTCATGATTAGGTGGGCTATATAAAATGTTTTTCTAACCACTTTGGCCACGTGGTTGTCAAATGATTGCTATCAACTTGGGTCCCCAGGTCCCTAATTACTTCTTCTGTACTTAATGGATTACCACCTATGTGGTAATTTGTGGGCACTTTGTTTTTGCCAAAGGGGATGACTATACACTTTTTGGCGTTTAGCTTGAGGCCATGGCTCTGGCACCAGTTGTCTGTTTCTATGAGGCCCTTTTGGAGGATGCTTGTGTCAGCTGGAGAGTTGATTATGGCACCCAGTTTGCAGTCATCTGTGAACTTAGTCAGCCACAGTCCTTCCATGTGGGCCTGTACCTCAGAGAAATATATACCGAACAAGAGAGGTCCTAGGACTGTGCCTTGGGGGACGCCACTTGTAACTGGTTTGGAGTCTGACATGGCTCCAGCAATTCTAACCATGTGGGTTCTGTCCTTGAGCCAGTTTGCAACCCATCTAGTGACATAGGGGTTTATATGTAAGTTGGTGAGCTTATCTATAATGCCCGAGCGGGATATTGTATCGAAGGCTTTTGCGAGGTCCAGGTAGGCTGTGTGGACCACCTTCCCCTCGTCAATGGCCTTGGTGACTGTTTCAAAGAAATCAACCAGGTTTAAGAGGCAGGATCTGCCCTTAACAAAGCCGAACTGGGTAGGATCCAGTGTCTGTAGGTCCCCAATATCTTTATTTATGAGGTCCATGATGATCCTTTCCATAGCTTTGCAGACCAAGCTAGTCAGGCTTATGGGGCGATAGTTTCCAGGATCCATTGAGGCACCACCTTTGTGGAGAGGGACCACTGTTGCTGTACGCCACTCTTTGGGTACATATCCTGTAGTAAGGCTGAGATTGAACAGTAGTTTTATGTTTGAGTTTAGCTCTTCTTGGAGTTCATGTAGGACGCAGCCCGGGAGACCGTCTGGTCCCATTGATGCTGTGTTTTTTGCTTTGGAGAGGGCAGCTCTTACCTGAGCATCTGAGATGTCAGGGGGGCAGCACTCTGCTGGGATAAATATTTGCCCTTTTGGTGGGGGGGGAGAAGTTTGCGCTGAACCTGTCAGCTAGGATGTTGGCAATGTCTGTGGGTTCGATGTATTTTTTGTCATTTTGGACTAATTCTGAGCATATCTAGGAATTCCCACCCAGGTTCCTAACATAACTAAAGAAAGCCTTGTGATTATCCTTAGTGTCCTGTGCAATTTTTCTCTCAAAGCTGGCCTTAGATGATTTTATGTGTGCTCGTAGTTTTTTGCTAATACTGATCAGAGATGCCTTCCCTTTTTGGGATTTTGCTCTATCATGTAGTAGCTTCCTCCTTCTATTGTATAGTTTGTTTATGGCTGGGGTCCACCAGACAGGACGTCTGCCTTTGGAGGATTGGGTCTTGGTTTTATTTGGGATTGCATGATCCATGCATTCCTGAAGGTGTTCATAGAATGCGTTTATAAAGGATTCTGCGGTCTGGGCCATATTTTGCACAGGCCCGGGGGCTTTGAAGGATTCCACCTCGGTTTTGAGGAGTGTGAAATTTGCTTTAGAGAAGTTTTTAACTGTGGTTTCAGGGCAGGGGGTGGAGTCGGGATGTGAATATCCAGTGAAATTAGTTTATTGTCTGATCTTACCAGTGAGGGATACACTTCTGGTCTGGAGCATAGAGTCCCCATGTTGGTGATGATCAGGTCCAGTATGTTGTCCCCTCTTGTGGGAGTGGTAACAAGTTGTTCCATAGCATTTGAGTTTATAAATTCTAGGAACCTTTGGGCTAGGGCGTTGGAGCTAGAGTAATGCTCCCAGTCTATGTTTGGGTAGTTGAAGTTGCCCAATATAATGGTGTTTGGAGAGACCTTCATATTTTCCAGTGTTCTCAGGAAGGCCGAGTGGGGTTCCTGGGTTTGGGAGGGTGGTCTGTAGCAGGCTATAAACTGGAAGGCAGTTTTACCCACTGTTAGTTGCACATGGATAGTCTCTGATGCTTCATGCTGTGCCACCAACCTGGAGGTGTGGGTATCTTTGACGAATATTGATACTCCCCCTCCTTTTGTAGTACGGTCCATGTTTTGGGGCTGAAAAGCATGGTATGAGGTATAACCTGGTAGTGCTGGGGTGCTCTCGGGAGCCTTGAACCAGGTTTCTGTTACTGCACAGATATCGATGTTCTCCATGCTAAGGAGAGTTAAGAGTGCGTGCATCTTGAGGTTTAGACTTCTGGCGTTGAGTAGCATTACTCTTAGTTTCTTATCCCTTGTGATACCTATGGAGGTGGGTTTGTCTTTTGAGCCTTGCCTAAAAAAGGCACTATGGGGGTAGCAAGAGCCTTTGCCAATATCCGAAAGCCCAGGGGTGACAGGTGCAAGCCGTCCCTAGCGAAGGTAATAATGTGTGTGCACTGATAAGATCTTGTGCATATGTATTAACAATCTATGTGCACTGACAAGAATACTTTGCATATTTTAGACCCTTCAGCACCTGAAGTGGAACTATGGAAATAACTTATTTCCAGTGGGATTTAAATAATTATTGTATTTTAACTTTAGCTTGCCAAGCAGTCATTGTTGTGAGATTAGAATAAGAAGTCACCATAGGCACATCTCTTGCATTCTGACTGGTAAAACACTCAGAAATATCTGCTGTATCTGTATTGGAAACTTTTTGTAATCTATTCCTTTTCAGTTCAAACTAATTTTTTGATAAAGGCCATATGTTTTCTAACTCTAGAGAAACTATGTGTAGCCATCTGGTGAATACATTTTATCAGTGTGTGTGTGTGTGTGTGTGTGTGTGTGTGTGTGTGTGTGTGTGTGTGTGTGTGTGTGTGTGTGTGTGTGTGTGTGTGTGCATAATAGCAATCATTTGCTTGGAATAGATACTGAATTTACCTTTCTGTATTCTTCAGCAACTTCACAACAGCAAGGAAACATTTCTGAAATACATAGTCTGGGAATTTGTAGACACATAGCAGTTATTTGTGAGGGGGAACTGCTTCACGTATATGTAAATAAGGTAAGTGCAGGTTATTTGAATTGACTAAGGAAAAGCAAATACGTTTTGAAAAACATGCCTATGCACAGCAAATCTATAAATTACGTAAAGCTAGTGATAAGTACATACAAAGTACTATGATGAAGGTTGTAGGCTTTGTATGACTTCATATGTGTTCAGATATTGTGGACAGACACAGCTATGCACAGTCACACTTGAAAGACTTAAGGTAAGTCACAGACTGTGCAGCTTTTATTAGTATTTAAAAAAATAAATGGATTTAAAATGTTTTATATAGAGGGTATCCTTATGTGGAGATCTGCCAGGTTGTCTACAAGACTGGTGCCACTGCCCCAGCATTGTGAGGGCATCCTTGGATGGGCAGAGGGTGAATGATCACTCACCTAGGATATATGTGGCTGGGCTGCTTTGGAGGATTTTAGATTTGTAAAAAAAAAATTAACAAAAATCAAAGAAAAAAAAAAAAAAAAGACAAAAAACAAAGGAATGCACGATTAAAATAAGAAAACCAGAGAAAATAATGGGGGAAGACAAAAGAAAAAATACACACAATAAATTCACACAAAATTTTCTGCATCTTTTAAATTTTTACTTTAAAACTATTTTATTTTTGTAAATCTTTACTGAAGTAAAACAGAATGTGCAAGAAATACTTTTGCAGATATGGGAACACTGATATGGGAATTGCTTTTGTATACTTGGGAAGAATGATATGAAAAGCATTTATGCATATTTGGGATGAAATAATATGGAAAGTGCTTATACATATTTGGGAAGAATGAGTGTATTGCTATCAAGTTTTGGTGAGATTTACATTTTGCAGTCCGCTATACTAGCATAAAAGATCTTATCTATGTCTTTTATGCATTTATTTGTTTGCAATAGGGAGGAGTGATGAGGTCGAAAAGAAGGCATGACTTAAAAGAGCTTTGTAACGTTTGACTGAAAATGATTGGGTAGATTATAAATGATGTATAATATTTGCAACTGGGAGTGTGTCAGTATGGTTTGTGATGTAGGATACTTGCAACTAGGATTGTGTCGGTGTGATTTGTTTTCATTTATATAAATGTATGATTGCTTATGTTGTACTTGATGGTTTAATAAAGATGCTTCTTGTTTAAAAAAGGGTCATGAATTGAATAATTTATGTAATGTTGCTTAGGTTACATGATATATAGCAATACATGTGAAGTATAATGTTTGTTGATGTTAATTTGTTACTAATGTTTGATTACTTTTGTATAAATGTAAATTTGCTTATGTCACAGGTGATAATTCCACAAAGGTGTTTAAAAAAGAAACAACCCTAAAAAAGAAGCAATCCCTTGTAAATACTTAACAGCAAATAAAATCAGTTAATGAGAAAATACTGCACTTATATATTGACATCTTTTATATTTGGTTGCAATAATGTACTAAAAGCACTGCAGTGCTTCAGCTACCGTCATTTATAAATTATCCCCAGGATTCAATAATGCCTACACTAAGTGTATACCGTTCTGAGTGAATAGACAACACATGCATAATTCACACCTTCTTCCTCCTAATTTTAGTTTTTCTATTGATTTTTTGCAGCTTTAAATATCAACAGGGATTCATAAAGGTTACCACAAAGTGTAGACTACATGTACACTTAGTACAATCTTTCTAGAATGCACAAAAATGTGCTAGAGATGTTCTTGAATACATATTGTGTACATTTAGTGTAGGCTTTAATGAATATTGCCCTATTTCTTTTAATACATTACCGAAATCAGTGAAAGACAGAATAATGCACTTATCTTTTACATTTGGTTGCAGTAATATATTAAAAGCACTGTAATGCATTAGTTGCCATCCTGTATAAGGAATGCCCAATGGTAAGCTGAAGTAAAGCTCATCTCTAGTAATTACACAAAAGTGAACAAAGATAAAACAAGAGAACATGCAACACTTTGCAAATCCAATGTATATTTGTAAAAACAAATATCAAATGTATTTTCACATAAAGCTTCTTCAGGTTTTAAGATACATCATGTCATTTCCTGCTACCTTCATTATATATGCTCTTAAGATCACATAACATGTAATAATAATATTTAATTCCAATAAACACACAATTCCAATTACAAATACACATATTATATACATGTAAAATATTCAGAACCAGATACTGATATTGCTACTGATATAAACTTAACATCTGAGACTTCTCTTTTTCAAAACGATTTTTATTGGAACCACATCATTCAACCCTTGTTTGTATTAAAATTAATGATCTGCTTCCTTTCCATAACGTCAGTATAATGTTTAACTACATGCAAACCAGGGCTGAATGATGTGGTTCTTTTAAAACCCATCATAAATACTTGCTTACTTGCTTAAGTACATTCATGAAATCAGTTAAAGATAGAATACTGCATTTACTACTTTATTCATGCTTATTAGCAGCTTCAATAAGTATTGCCTTTCTGCTATTCTGCTGGCTCCTGTTATACTCAATTTCATCATTGGCTAGAAAGAGAAGACATAAGACAATTGTTATTTCACCTCCTTTTTCCTTAACATTAGTGATATGATTACTATTGGTATGTAAGACATTTCATCCACTGCTGTACTTACTATGTATTTCTTTAAATATTTATTAATATTCAAATTTTCATTCTGTGCCAGTCTTCCCTTTAATGCAAGTTAGAAATAAATTAACAATTTATATGTGTTCACAGCTCTTTTTTTTTTGGGGGGGGGGTCTGGAATTTTTCCACAGTCTAGGTTCTATTTTTAAATGTTATGATTTGCATGTAATGGTGTGTTTATTGTGTTCAGTCAGAAGATGTACTCACACAGAAAAATATAGCACTGGGTAAGTTTTCTGTTCCTTAGCTATACATATGCTTTGGTACAATAATGTGTGCTTTGGTAGTTTTCTGCTTAATAACTATCAGCATATAATGGTCTGGTTTAAAAATGTGGAAAGAAGTAATGCAACTTCTCATTTCTCATGAGACTAAGTGCTGGTCATTCACCACCAACAACCTCCACTCTGGGTAGGGTGTGGAACTTGAGCTCAGCCATCTTGTATGTACAGTTAATGTAGTGGAAGAAATGACTGTCTTATACAGTTACTATATTAATAAACATTTTACTGGTCAACTTAAGTAAAATCCTTTCTTTACAAAAACTGTTTTCATGTACTTCAACTATTAACCTAAGGTAATGCATCCTGTATGAAATTATATGCCAAAGCAAATATATTTTTTCTGCATAAATACATGCCTTTATATATGTAAAAAGTAATTGTAAGTATATTTATGCAGATGTATATCTGTAATTTGCAGACATATATATGCAGACATATTTTTTTTACATAAGTATATTATATTTGTATTTATGCAGACAATTATGTTATGAAATAAACATTGCATATATTTGTGTGCAGATGTAGTTATGTGTACAGATATGTTTATATTTTATTACAGATACATATTTGCAGTAATCCATATTTCTTCAAACAAATACCTTCAATTATGCAACATTATTATAGTATATTTTTATCTTTAATGGGACCAAAAAATGATAAAAAAGTTATACTTAAGTATAGAACTCTAGCCTTCTCATGACTACCTGTTCAACCCACTTTGCTAGGTGGTTGGGCCTATGATTCTATAGGTCATTGTACCTGTGATGGCACTGTTGGCCAGAGTGGGTGATCCCTGTCAGGAGTGAAAGGTATTCACTCAACTCCTGTCAGATGTCTAACTTTTTCCACTCACTGCCTGTTATGCACACCTGGATCTTATCCAGGAATAGTCAGTAAGAAGGTGGACAATAATCTTGGTATCCTCATCTGACCAGCTCAGAGCATGACCCTTAGCCTTCATAGGTATTGCCATCATTTGAAGTGCCATAATCAGAATGAAAAAAGCATTGACAAGGCTGTAGTTCATGTATTTAGAACCACTCCCTATGGGTTATGGCATCACCTTAAACAAACTCAGTTAAGTAGCAGGGGCATTAGACCAGTTTCTGTTATTATTGGCAAGTTTGGTTTGACCAGCAATGCTTTGTCACCTACATGTTTTTTTAAGGAATAATTCACATTTCATTTATATGGTGGATAAAAGTCATTATGCAAATATCATTTTTATGTTACTTACCATTGCTACTGCTGCTGTACATTGCCTTAGCTACCTTTTTGGGGTCTTACACCTCAGTTTCATTTATACATGTCTCATGTTTTCTTTTTGGGAGAGGAAGATTTTTTTTTTTGCTGAAATAAATATCCCTAAGTGTGTGAGTATCAACATTTAGTAAACATTGAATGCTTTGTGGTGCTAAGGTGTGCCAGAGGATGTTGGATGGGCAGGGATCAGACTTGACGGTTGTCCAAACTCATATGCATATGACTCCATTATGCTTTTTCTAAACGTATTCAATTTTTGCATAACTGATGCTATCCATGCATTTCTGCAACATGCTGAGGAGTGCTGAGGACTGCTGTGGACTCTGGCACTGTCCACAAAATGTTCACTTGAACGGAGATCACATTCATGAGCAACCAAGAGCTATTTATATGTATAAGTGGCTGTACATGTCCGCGTATTACTGTGATTCATAGAGATAAATGTAAAAGGACTTAATTTGCATACAAAATGTATAAATGAACCTGAATGTATGTGAAAAGGTTTAAGACTGCCGTACTAACTTGTGATTACTCGAGTTAGGTGGCAAATGACATAGAAAACCAAAGATTTTTAAACTAAGAAAAAAATAATAGAAATATTTTTAAATTAATATGAAATACTTCAAAATGATGCAAAATTAGTGAGTTCACTTCAAGAAATGTTTTGTTTTAATCATATTATGGACATAGTTTAATGGCTTTAGTGAATACTTTAAAACTGTCATTTGTAAATGGAAAATCATAACAGCAGTAGTGGAAATGATCAATGATCACTGAGAAAATAATTTTCTTTGGTGTCATATAGTGATTGTGTATACATGGTAGAAATGCAATGTTTTAATTGCTAAGTACTGAAGTACTAAGGATGTATTGTTGGCCCAACATACATGTGTCTTTACTTGGAGATTCCTGTTAACGAAAAATGATAGTGTTATGAAGACAAGAATATAGTTGGGGTAGGGGAAGTATGAATCTGTTAATAATGGCAGGGTCTCACACCCCACAACATGTTAGTAATGGCAGTGTCTCATACCCCACAACATGTTAGTAATGGCAGGGTCTCACACCCCACAACACATTAGTAATGCTAGTATCTCACACCCCACAGCATGTTAGCAATGGCAGAGTCTCTCACTCCACAACATGTTAGTAATGGGAGAGTCTCACACCCCATAACATGCTAGTAACTCTGCAGGACATGGCAGTGCATCACAAAGTCACACACATGCTGATATTACACTCATGCTTGTACATGAAGAAAACTCATGCACTTCTACACCAGTATCTAGAAACCCAGATGAATGCTTTCAGGATGATGGCAGACATTTAGAAGTAACAGTGTTCACAGTGACACCTTTACAAAATGGAACCAGGCAGAGGAATTTGTCACAAATACCCCAGGAAACATGGAAAGTATTGGCTAACCAGCAGCAAATGTGCCAGGGCACTGCCACAGAGAGTCAGCAGGAATTGGTCGGAGTCCTCCAGGGAATAGGTGATGATTTCCAATATTACATGGAAATGGCATAGAGTAGGGATAATGCCATGATTACACTGATGAGTAGAATAGTGGAACACACTGTGTGCATGTCTGCCTCCATTCACTCACTAGTTAGAACTTAATAGACTCAAGTAGGCATTGGTTTTGGAAAAGGAAGAGGGCAGGTTCCTGTCTGAACTTGTGGGGGTAGATCACATGAGGCTACAAGTACTTCTCAAGAAAGTATTGTAATTAGTCAAGGAGAACAAACACAACAGATTTCATGCAGGCCACATCAACATTCATCTACACCTAGCAGAAGCTCTCATTCAAGGTCCCGGTCCCATAGCACTGTCAGTTCAGTGTCTGCAGGATCACCTGCATCAAGTAGGTCAGAACATCGGACCAACTCACCTTCCAGCTCTCATGACAGCACCTCTTCAAAAATCACTTGCACCATCATTTAGCCTCTCTCTAGGAGATGTGACTCATCTGAACTTGACCTACTGTGTTCAAGTGTGACAAGTCTGTTACTTACAATTTGAGCTTCACAAATACAGGCCAATGTTTAACTTTAAGGAGAATAAGTTTTTTAAAAAAAAGGAGAGGGGAGACTTAGGATACTTTGCAACTGTATGCATGCTATTCCTGTAATGGTACACTTTAAAACCTCATTGAACTGTGGAAAGAAAGCTGTATACCATAAACTAAGATTGCAGTGATTAACACCATTAATCAGCATTAATATATATTAAGTATCTCATAATTATCAAAATTGTCGTGTGTTATTCTCTGCTTATAGTTTTTCTTTCTTGGCTGTCGAACACTGCTGGGTGCAAGCGTTTTTTTTTCAGCCAAGACAAGCTGCTCACATTGGGAAATAGCAAGGCTAGCAGCAAATGACTGCATCTTTGTGGACTGCAAAGTAGGCAGACTAGGCAAACACTACTCTTTATATAATGTACCTGTGTCAGGTACAGCTGTATACAATGACATTGTTACAACTGACAGTTACCTACAAATTAAAGGTAGTAATACACAACATTTCAGTGAAACACTAATAAAAAAATTGCAGATTAAAATGAAGATCCTGCCATGTAAACAAACATATACTTCTGCAACTTCACCCTCACTATTGCACAAATGATGATATTTTTGTCTCTGAGGCCACAAATTATTGTGTATGACAAAATAAAATAATCTGATGTGCCGTACCTCAACAGGAAACATACTTTAAACTGAGAAAATATTGCATAATATAAAACATATATGTTTTCATTCAAACGCAAGGAAGGAACTCATATTAAATGCTGAATTAACACTTTTTGCTAAATGAACCAAGTGAGGATATTCAGGATACGCATACATGGGCATAACACCTCACTAGAATTTATTGTGAAAAACTGTTAAACTGTGATTATTACTTATATGATGCCTTACGACATCACTGAACAGGAGTCAGTGAGCAGGAGCAGCAGCAGTCAGGCATGACTTTTACAAACAATAATATGAGTAACTGTTCTGAAGGAAAAAAATAAATACATAATAATTATTTACAGATGAAAAGGAATGTCAGATGAACAGTGACATAGCTTACAGAAACCACTGCATGCATCAATTATGTTCTATGTGTTTGTTAAAAGAAAGGAAACACTAACTTGAATGTCATGGTCCATAGTTCCAGACTAGACGCCACCTCTTTACTTGTCCTGCATAGCCATATTCAGTACATGAGCCTGCCGCATGGGGTCCCTTACTATTGCTGCCATCTGGTGACCATTACCCAATGTAAGAGTGAAACTGAGAGTGGCAGAGTCAGCATGGGTCACTTCACCACCAGACTGGTGCATGATCATGTTATGCAGAATGCTACATGCAGTAAACATCCTGCATACAGAAGCTGGATCATACTGTAGGGCAACCCCAGACTCATCCAGGAACCTAAAATGACTCTACAGGGGGCCAAACACTCTCTTGATGACAGTATGGGTCTGGGACAGGCTTGTGTTGTAGTTCTGTTCAGAAACTCTATTTGGATTCTTACTGGTGTCATAGTGCATGTCCAGTGCATATCCAGCATATCCAGCATAACCTGAAACAAAAATTGAGAGTGAGAGACAGAAAGGGGGGGATCAAAACAAAGAAAAAGTGGTTCAGTATTCAGCTATTTATTTAACCAAGGATAACTACTTAAATAAAATGGAGAAAAGAGAAATTTATTTTTCAAATTACCAACAAGATGACCCTGGGCATTCTACCATGCAGGAAGAGGTGGTAGAGTGAACTAGTCTGTCAGATATGGGAAGAATGTGCACTGCCAGAATGCTGGGTAGAGACATTGGTGATGCACCCCCATGCATCATACACAACCTGGCAACTGATGGAATGTTAGCCCTTCATATTGCAGTACCACTACCCCCATGAACCAGATGGGGCCCTAATTCCAACATGGGTGCAATTAATTGCAACTTAGGGGAAACATGCTACCAGACAAAAGGCAATCACAGTCCTGGCTCAGTCCTGAGGTGATGCCAGCAAATAGTTGTAGTGATCTAAAGATACCAAGGCCACATTCAAGAACTGACACAGTACATTTGAGGTAGAAGCCTGTGAGATAGAGAGGGTGCTAATGGGTTTGGTTTAGTCAAGAATAGTTGCTCACACTGGGAAATAGCAAGGCTAGCAGGAAGTGACAGCATTTTTGTGGATTGAAAAGTAGATAGAATAGGCAAAGACTACTCTTTATATAACGTACCTGTGTCAGGTGCAGAAAAGTGGGAACATTTCACTAAGAACTGCAAATAGGTGAGATAATGCGTCATTAGCATATGCTGTTTTAATTAATTTTTCATTTGCATCTCATTAGACTTTGTTGGCTTATGCTTATTCTAGGTGATCACGTTAGTGTAAGTGGCTTCAATGAATTACAGCTTACCTTTGCTCATTCTTAGACAAAATAGATAACCTTAATGCATTCAAGTAATGGCTATGATTGCCACCCTCTATATTTGAATTTGCCTGAGCTGTGCAGTTGTGTTTTAGTTAACAAGGTATAACCTTTAAATAGCACTAAAATTTCTAAAATGTATATATAATTAAAAAGATACAAGCATGATGCAGCCTTCAAGTAATTCAGCATGAGTGTTTACTAAACAAGTAGAATATCACTAATGCATGTCTTTTAAATAGCTGTAAATTAAAAAAGTTATTTATTTATTTTAAGAAAAAGTATAAATACCCCATGTGTCTTACCAGTTTTGCTCATACAAAACTTGATCAGCTGGATATCAACAGAATGCTAGGGATGCTCAGTGTAAATGATGTTAAGGAACATTTTTTGTGAAAAGTAGTTTGTTAAAAGGCAGCAATATATTGTATTGTAACTGTGGTGGTGGTGCTGTGGTAGCATTGTCACCTCATAGTAAGACGTTGTCCTGTTCGATTCCCAGCTAAAGCGTCTTCTGTGTGGAGACATGCATGAATGGGCATACCTTCGTTGAAGGTTGTGCATCAGGGCTGGCAACTCGGCACGTAAAAATCTACTGCCAATCATTATTGGACCGGAGTTCCGTTGTGGCGACCCCTAACCGGGAAAAGCCGAAAGACACAACAACAACTTGGGAATTAATAACATTTCATGTGAAACCTTGACATAGGTTGGGAATATAAAATGTTACTAAATAGGAATTTAGGCAGATTGATGTATATACCTAATCAGGTATCAACAAAAGGGAATGATGTCTCGATAGGCAGGTTCCCTATTATGCTATCGCAGAGGCAGGTTGTCCAATGCATCTTTGTCGAACTGAAAAGCGCGAAAAGATAAAATAGTGAAGTGGCTTTTCAGTGTATTCTTTCCCTGGGAAAGAATTCGCTTGGCTGCTTTTGCTACTTTGTCATTTTTGGCACTGCAGTGCGATCTCAGAGTTGGTATATTTAAGTAGGGGGGTGTGGGAGATGAAGCCCCCCACATTATGTAATGTTTTACAGTTTTTTTTTTTTTAATTACGGAACAGCAATTTTTTTCCCTTGGAAAAAAATCGCTTTTCAGAGGTTTCGACGTTGTAATCTTTTGCTTACATGGGGTCAATTATGTGTCATTCGCTCTTCTGAGAAAATATTTTATGTGCAAAAGTTAATGTGATAATATAGGTACAGGCTGGGACATGGTATATCAGACAAAACATACACGTATTTAGGAATATACACATTGTGAAGTAAAATGGATATTTTGGGTCGATTATAATAAATGAACGTATCAAAGAAAATTATGAAAGCACAACCAAAATTAACAAAAAAATGATTGCAAGGTAAGGAAAAGGAGCAAATCAAAATTCAGAAACACTGTGGAATTAATTTGGAAATTTTTTTGGGCTGAACTTGATGACTGAGAATGATCAACATACATCTTTGGAGGAGAAGGATTCCACAGAACAAAAAGTAAAATAAAGAGGGAAAACTGGAAAAGTTAAATGCATGCTATTACACTGTCTACATATGTACTCTATCTCTGTGAAAATACACCACTAATAACTTGTGACATATGCATGTACATTTAAATGTTCATTTCATGTTAAATTAATGTTTGTTATGTTGTATTCATGTTTTTAACTACATCATGCTTAGAGATTTTTTCTGCATGCTGGAACTCAAATTATGAATAAAAAGAGTCAGCAAGCCAGCTCCTTATTTGGTTATCAAATTGTAAAATAAAATAGAAATAAAAGAGAAACAATATACATTCACCCCCAGATTCAAGAAACTCCTTGCAAGAATAAGACTATTCTTGCACAGAGTGGTTCGTGCCCATGTAGAACAGCAGTGAGCCTTGCATATTCATGAAGGCGTGCTGCTGTTTAATCTACATGGACACGATCCATGAACGAGTGGGGACATGTACAAGTAGTGCACGGACACTAAGCATGCCCCCTGCACTCAGAAAGTGCCGTACTTATAATATGAAATTATAAGTATAATATGCTTAAACGTGCCTTAATCACTCTGTATCCATCAGACCTTGTTCTGCCCAGCAATCAAACAATCAGTCCTGCCAAGTCTCGAACCCAGGATGCTGTCCTCTACAATCACAGCAAAATGCCACTAAACCATCGGAGCTGTGAGAATTTGTGTTGCTTTAACAAACATATCATGCATTCTGGTCATTCAACATTAATGAAAAAAAACAACAGTCCCCAGTGTCAAACCCATGACCCTGAACACTATAGTCAGAGGAATATACTACACCACCTGAGCTGTAGGAATTAATGCTGCCTTTTCAAATGCATCATGCAACAGAGGCATACAACATTAGGGAGAAAACTTTGTGGAATCATATTTTGTGTTGTATACAGATATATATATATATATATATATATATATATATATATATTTTTTTTTATATGGATCTAGGACTATTGAATGAAAGTTCAATAGTCCGAATCCACAATACCCGAACGCACTTTAACGAAAGTGCTTTCACTGAAAAAGCGCTTTCATTAAAGTTCGTTCAATAAAAAAAAAAAAAACACTAAATCTTCTTTTATGCAAGGGGGGCAAGCCCCCCTGCACCCCCATGTGGGGGGCTGTGCCCCCCACACCCCCCTACTTTTATATTCTCACTCTGAGGTCGCACTACAGTGGGGAAAAGGGAATTCTCCCTTAACCGCACCATAGTGCGACCGGCACAACCAGCATACATAACTGAAAGTGCTGCTTCGGTGAACAGCACTTTCGGTTATGTATGTTCGGTGATTTCTGCTTTGGCAGAAAGTGCCGTTGGAGATCTGTACAGATCCCATATATATATATATATATATATATATATATATATATATATATATATGTGTGTGTGTGTGTGTGTGTGTGTGTGTGTGTGTATCTGTTGAAACATATATATGAAAAGATAGAGTTATAATATAGATATACATATATAAAAATTTAAATGAAGGGAAAAAAAAAAAAAAAATATATATATATATATATATATATATATATATATATATAAAACATACAGTGCAGTTATACCTCAGAACCATCCCTCTCAACCTGTACAATGGCTGTAAAAGGGGGGATGGGTCACATATAGGGACATATTTCAAATACTGCTGTTACAAATGAAGACATTTGCTACAGCAACAGGGTGCGTTTCAGCAGGCAATTATTGAAGGATATGAGGATGTAAACTGGAATGTTATGTCATTATTTACTGACATAAAGCCTTGGATCATCATCATGATTTACCAGACAAATACAAATAAATTGTGGAACTGGACAAAAGTATGGGCCAAACATCCGGACATTTTGTGAAAATCCTGGTAGTGGAGAGGTGTGCTCAGAACCCCTTAATGCAATGAATCTGGACCAAGCCTGAAAAGGGGGGACAAAGGCCTGAAAATAGGGACATATCCAAAATATGTGAGTAGATAAGTTGAGAAAGTTGATGCAGTAACATTGTATGTCCTAACATATATCGACTGAAATATCACAATTCCAGGACTTAACTGCTTCTCATTAGTTAGTGACCTCAATCCTCACATCATCTAACTGATGTGTCAGGAATACACAACAGTTATGGGGACCAGACCAAAGATATCGGCCAGACAACTGGACATCCTACGAATCTGTGGACATAACATACCATTAGGGAAACAACAATGAGCTACTGAGCAATGTCCAAACTACAATCAGACTGACATAACAGTACCCAAGTCCAACTATGAGGCTGTACACATGCATTAGCAACTATAACAGGCACTACAGGGATGCAACACTAGTGGAAAACAGACACTGGTGTGAAAGTGCATACCCCCAACCAATTGCACCACAGTCACAGTGACATACCAGTAAGCAAACTGATCAGTACAGTATAATGAATGTGAGAGCAACAGTATCCCGTTTGCCACTCACACATTATTCCTACATATACTGGCCCAAGTAACAGTGTAGTGGGAATCTTGAGGTGTTACACGAAATGTCACTGTATGCATGTACAAACATATACAGGTGATAGGGAACCAGAAACCGGAGCAGCATGCACAGTCAGATAGAAAGGGCCCATGACACTCACATGTACCCCCTCCCTACAAAGCCCAAATAACATGTGTACACTACACTGCTACACAATCCTGAAAGTCTTTTAACAATGGGCAGGCATACACAGACCTCTCAAATGTACAGTTTCCCACAGAATGTGCAGGCACAGGACTCATATCTATGGCAGCTTCCTTGTTACATGTCTGGGTGTCTATGGCATCACAGTTTGGTAGCAGGAATGAATGCAATAAATAATGATACTACAGACCTCTGAAACTCTTCAGAGAAACTCTTGACATCTGGACAAAGCCTGACATAACTGGGGGACAGAGGCCCAAACATAGGGGTCTATTGACATATTGCCATTATAAATGTAGACAGTTGCTGGTGTTACCGGCTTTGTAAAAACATATCTTTTGCTATTTGCATATTTTAACACGCAAGTCATTTCATTCATATCCATTTTCCTGGTATTGTTTTCTGATCATTAAATTGTTTTTTTTTTTTTTTTTTTTTTTTATAAATTCAAGTTCCATCTGTTACTTAAGCAAAATTAATAATTTCTTAGCATTTTAAAAACTGAGTCTTTAACCAGTAAGTCACGGAATAACTCTTTGACTTTGCAGAGCTGACAGGAAGTGATTCCTGGGAATAAGGTTTATGTTAGTAATATACCCATCAACTGTCCTTGTCTTTCAAATACTTCTCTCATATTGGCTCGGAATTTTGATCTGTCCTTTCTAATCCCTCATAATACTGTTGAATTTGGGACAAAATAGAGTGGATTAATAATATAATGACAATACTTCTTTTACTTCAGAAAATCAGATTTAATTCATATTTTCTCATTTTGTCTTCTCAACAGTACTGATGTGTACGTGTATATATATATATATATATATATATATATATATATATATATATATATATATGGGTCTACTTCATTTGCCCTAATGTCCGATTGACCGACACCCATTTGCCCGAGAACATTTGACCGAAATTTCATTTGACTTGAAATTTAATTTGACCGACACTTAATTTGACCGACAAGTATTATTGGCAAAAAATGGGATATGCCCCCTTCCCCACTGTAGTGCGACTCTGAAGTTAGAATATATAGTTAGGGGGTGTGGGGGGCACATCCCCCACAATGAGGGGTGTGGTGGGCGAAGCCCCCCACTTACTTTTGTTTTACTAAGCAATATTAAAGCAAAACTAAACAATATAATATGAAATTAAGTGGTGGGCTTCGCATGGCTTTACAATGACTGTTTTCCAGGCTTCAGTAATGTAACCAGCACAGAGGCTTACATTAAAGAGGCTAAGTAGGGTTTCAAATAGACCATATTTCGCATGGATAATCAGGAAACCTGGTTTGTTGTCAGGCCCAAGGATGTAGTATTTTTAGTTTTTGAGAGGGTTGAGAGAACAGTTCGTGTCAAGCAAAGCACTTCACTAGCCCTCTTCAAGAAAAATCTTGATGAGTGGATGGGTAACAGGAAATTCACCCCCGAGGATCACTTCTACAACCTTGCTCGATAGGGGCACAGGAAACTAACGTCCGGCAACAGGATGACTGGGAATATTCTTGGGCTAGGCTTGTGTTAGCTCTAGGGCCATTAGTCTAGTACTCACCTATGAACCATAGTAATTAAAGACAGTGGCTGTGATTGGTTGTGCAGCCTGTGGAATAGCTAGAAGTGTAGATGGAGTAAAATTTGCACTAAATTTTTTAGCTAGGGTATTAACTTTAACTATTTCCTTTAGGTCAGAGAGTGTAGTATTATCGTCAACTAGCTCAGAACATTGTTAGGCATTAGTTCTTAACTTCCTGAGATTGATAAAGAAAGATTTACAGTTATTTTTTTGTTCTAGTGGCTATTTTAAGTTCATACATAACTTTCAGTTTCCTAATACTTTCCTTAAGCTCTTTGGTTGTTTGCTTAAGGAGGTAGAATGAAAGCTCTTATAAGCATTAATTAGTTTATTTCTCTTGTTATAGTTTAGCTGTCTTTAGTATTGTTAATTCTTCACAGTTTGTGTTTGTGTTGGATAAACTGAGCATTCAATCAACATTTCTCCCTTTTTTAAACCAGTCATTATTCCAGAGATCTGGATTATTACAGACATTATATATTAGCAATTAGCAGCATGAATGTGGCAGATGCAAGATTCCTTACTGAATTTTTTTTAATGTAAATGGCCTCAAACTAATACTTTTGTTGCTACTGTTAAGTATTTAAATATGTAAATCATAAGCAGTTTGTTTATTGATAAGTCTTAAGCTAGATACCCTTGGAGGCCATTTTACATCTAGCCAATTTTCCTCAAATGTGAAAATCAAACCCTATTCATTGTGGCTGTAAGGTAATCACCATAATCATTATGTGAATTCCCAACCAACAGAAAACTTGTCTATTGCAAGATGATAGTAGATTAAATACAAAAGACTACAATAATAGCAATTTCTAACATTAAAAAAGAAAGTGGGGGGAGCCATCATATGGAGAAACTCTATTATAATAGCTAGGTTTTTTGATTTATACAGTGATGGCAAAAGTATGGTATGTATCACAATGGATTCACTTTAGAACTTCATATGGTCGAGATCATAAGTTCGATTTTTGGAAACTCGAACTCCTAAAATGAAACGTAAAAAAAAAACAAAAAAAGTCAAACATCGCCCCTGCACCCCCCATGTGAGGGGCTGTGCCCTCCACACCCACCTACTTAAATATACCAACTCCGAGATCAGAAATGTGAAGCGCAAAATGGGAGATTTCCCATTTCCTGTCAACATTGCAAAAAAATGAAAACATTACTTACTCACAGAGCATACAAGGATCCTTGCCTTTGTGCGCAAGTAATGCTTTAAGGTAAGTAAAGTGTTATTTTTTAACACGTTACACATTCGAGTTACTGAAAGCTCGAGCATATGGTCTTGACCATATGCAATTCGAGCTTTCAGTAATTTGATTATGTAAAGTGCTCCCATATCACAATACAGTTAATTACACAATAATGATAAATTCAAGAAAATGAGCTTTATCTACTGGACTGTCAGTGTATATTACAAATTACCAGCTTTTAAGAATTGTCTCTAAAAGAACTGAACAGTTTCTAGATTTTAATAATAATGCTGACGTTTCTGATGTTGTTCTATAGGACTTAATGAAAGCATTGTTTACATGGTAAAATCTTAACTTGATATTATGACAAGAGAAAATAATGGGATAAATGTTTATTGGAACTCCAAGAAAAGACAGATTAAGTTAAATACAAAAAAGGTTTATTATCAACTGAAGGCAAAGTTTCATTAGTTCCTACATTATAAGGTTTCCATTTGTCTAGGAAAAGTCAAATTGCATTCTTATACTCTAACATACATAAATTAGTTCTTAAATTCAAAATAACAGTAAGAACCAATCATGTAAACTGCATTATATATTTCTGTATATATGTACTGTATTATATATTTCTGGTAATTACTGGAAAGACATTGAACAAATTCTAGATCATTTAAAAATAATATAAGAATATTATTCCACAGGAAAATAGTATAGAAAATGAAAAGTTAAAGAGTGCTTTTTAAATAGGTATATATATATATATATATATATATATATATATATATATATATATATATATATTTATTTATTTATTGAGATTTGTTGACCAGGAAAGTCCACTGGGCTTGAGACCCATTTTCAGAGAAGGCCCAGGGAGAAAAGCTCCAAGTTACATGAAAATCATTACATGAATTTGTAAGGAAACAAAATTATAATTATAAAGCAAGTGAAATAATACAGAAAGCTATCTAAACAGCAAATGTGTTGTAAAAAGGCACAATACAGTAACAATGGAACATTATCATGTAGGAAAATGATGCCGTTAGAAATATTTAACAATATGGCTCAATTATATTATTGGAGCAATTTAAAAAGAATCCATTGAATAGTTGCGTAGAAAATGAAAAAAGAAATGTACACTTTCTTAAATAGGAATAAACAACAACAACAACAACAACAACAAAATATTGGAGAAAATTAAAACAATAGGGACATCTTTTTCTATATCAGAAATAAAGAAGCAAATTAAAATGCTGAAGCTAAATAAAGTTCCAGGTAATGATTGTTTTATTCCCGAGATATAAAAATTAGTACCTCAAAATAGAAGTTCCTCTTTTTTATAGAAAGTGTTCACGCATTCAACATACAGTACTTCCATCAGGGAAATATACAATAATTTATTCCTTATTATAACAGGAAAAAACTCCATCTTTGTGGTCTTCATTCATACGTATATCATTATTCAGTTTATTACAAAATATTTATGTTACTCCTTGCCAATAGATTAAAATATGCTACCTGCATTACCAGATAAAGATTAAGCTTGCTTCATATTAAATAGGCAAATGCATAACACCAAACAGATAATCACTTTAATACACTGTGCTAATCGTAATAAATAAGGACTTCGTATAATTAACCTAGACTTAAATATTAGAAGTATATAGGTTTCTAAGTAATTTTGTATGACTTATTTATCACTGTTATGGAAAGTAATTTTGTATAGCTTATTTATCACTTTTATAAAAAAATGTATTCTTATATCTTTTTTCTTCAGGAAATAGAGATAAGCAAGGTCACAATACAAGGTTATCCCACATTTCCCTTACTAATAACTTTGGTTATTAAGATAATTACATAAAACCTAGTAACATAGAAAGGTTTAAATACAATGAGTTATATACTTCTAAGATATAGTTATTTACCAATGATATACTGTTAAATTTGTAATACTGATTCTTCATTAATATACAGAATTCATTAAAATATTTTGAGCTCATGTCAGATATGAAGTTCAATCAGAATAGAACTAAGACTTTATTAATTTAAAAAAGTTAAATTATTTAATGAACAGTAACATTGAATTTGAATGGGATAGTAAAGAGATTAAATATTTATTTGTTATTATTTTATGGAATTGTAAAGAAATAGCAACAATGACTTATAAAAACAATTTAGACAATATTAAAGCAATAGCGTAAATATAATAATGTATTGCTTTCTGTGGAAGACATGATAATTTTAATCAAAATGGCTAGTTTAACCCAAGCCCTATATATAATACAAATAACTTGTACAAGTCTTTCTAAAGAACACATTAAACAATTTATTGACATTTGAAATGTTATGGTATCCCAACAAACTAGAATAACTTTGGGACAAGACAACTGAAGGATTCTGGAATATGTTATAACTTCAGTTATTAAACTATTAGCTTTTTGGTTAAATTGTGAATGTTTAGTCAAATGGAGGGACTATATGAAGGTATTTAAATAAAGAAAAAAATCAGTACACAACACATACATATTGAATAATGATAGGAAGTGGCTGTTAAAAAATACAAATTTTGAAACACTGTTAATCCTATAAATCCTACTTACATAAACACACATTTAAACATTTAGAAATGTTTATATGATTACCTTGTGATAAAAGTTTGGTGTTTCACATTATTTTCCATATGAAAGAATGTACAGCTAGTTTGATTTTTCAAGTTAAAGTTTAAGTTTAAAAATAGAGATGAAATGTTTTGGCATTAAAAGAGCCTAAAGTGCTTGCTATAGACTATTTAATGGGTAAACATGATTTGAATATGGGAAAAAAAGATTATAGTCACAATTAGTAGACAATTTTTAATCTTTGAAGTTGATTTAATGTCAAATATAAACAGAGAAGGATACCCACCCATACTTGGTTTTCTAAACAATCTTAAGATCATACTTATTCAAAATATATAAAATGATTAAGAAGTATAAATATTTTATCAAGATAACTTTTATGATTACACTCATCAAATGAGCTGATTAGCTTTAACTACTATAAATAAATAAATGATTTTAACATCCTCAAAAACTAAATAATTTTTATTTTGAGTTTATTCCCTTGGAAATTTATTCAAAGGTCACTTATCACTTCACAAAGAATTGAAAATATATACATCACAAGGAGGATGTTAGTTGTTGGAAGCATAAATCCTTAATCAACACTGACTGGTATCACATTGTTTATGTTTATAAAGTTCTGCTACTTCTAAAGGGAAAAACTAATTTTCCTGCAAGTATTGTGTCTTGAAATTTTTATGTTAAGTGAATGTTTAGTGTTGTTAATGATTTAATTCCTGCATGTGAACCCAAGCCTTAATATTCACTTTTCTGGAGCTTATCAGAAACGTCCAGAAAATAACTACAAGAAATTAAAAAAATGAGGTTACTCCCTCATTTACAGAGTTTATAAATACTTCCACTGTTGTGTGTCCAAAATAAATGCCAACTATTAAGATGAAAATCAACAAAATAACTATAAAACTGAACATATTCATAGATAAGTGCTGATCTCTGATCATTTTATATTGTTTGGCTGCTTAGTGAATCTTAGTGATGTGTATAGTAAGAATTGATATAGACATCCATCCACAATCCCCTATAGCATTTTTTCACATGGGGTTGAGGTGTCACTTCACCAAGTGGCTAGCCCTGCCATATTACTTCCTCCATTCTACGCACTCCCACCTATGGCCAATTTAAAGTGCAAAATCCACCAACTGCATGTTTTTTGGAATGTGGGAAGAAACCGAAGCACTCAGAAGAAGCCCACACAAATACAGGGAGGACATGCAGATTCCACACAGAAGACATTCAAGTCGAGAATCAAAGTGGGAACCTCTTGCTGTGAGAAGACAATGCTACCACTGTGCCACTGTCCCTCCAGTTGTCTAAATATTTTTTTTAATGTTTAGTGTGTTTATTCTTGTATATAAATTCATAATAAAAACTACTTCAGAAATAAAAAAAAAAGTTTACCTTTAATTCTCAAACAATGTGATTAAGAGGATTTACTGAAAAAAGGAAAAGCTACAGTGGAAATGAGACTGAATGTTTGACAAGTTCTAGGATTAATTATGACCACATCAGTTCTTGATCCTTAGGAACCTCACTGATAAAAACTGCTACCAAAGACTTTGGTCTCATTAAGACTGAGCAGAAATTTGCAAAAATGTCTGTTTATTGCTCTCTGTTACTATCTGAATGTCTTGCATGATTTTTTTCCCCTCTATGGTCAGGGAAATGGGCGATTCTACATATTTTTTGTAGCATTGGCAGTTTTATTAATAATAACTGATTGCTACCAAAGTGAAAGGGCTGTGGAAGATTAAGGTGGTTTTAAACTGTTTTCTGTAAATAACATGAAAAACACAACAATTAATAATAAGGTGGTTGAACATGGTCTTTTAGACATCTTTCAAAACTAGAATATGGTGGGGATAGATGTGCTGATCTACACAGCCAAGTTATTTCTGGAATCGCTCACTCATTTAGATGCTTTTCCTGGTTCTGGGGAGAAAACACAGGACTAATTAGAATATGCTTCTCCACAGAATGCCTCATTAGCATTCAGCACAGACATAAGGCTAGCCCTATGCGGTGCTGCACATCCTTGTCCTTGGGCACTGTGCAACACCCTTTTAGAGCAGTTGTTGAATTGAGAAATGGTATGGTGACATGTACATGGAGGTGTATACAGTGCATTACCTTCCTGAATCCTGGCCATATTAGCTAGCAACAGCAGAACTGTCACATCTAATATTTTTGGTCAGCATATGCTTAGTTAAAGTCTTAAAGTAGTAATGAGAGATAGTGTGTAAATATGTATTCTGTTAGAAAATACAGTCTACAAATTTTGAATAAAAATTTGAGTAAAAAAAAATTTCCACAACAGTACAATTACACACTGAATTTCAGGAGAAGGTATAACATTTGGTTCTATTTTCTTGGAAAACAGTTTACTCCCTGACAGGTATGAACACTTAATACTGTGCAGGTCCATATACATATTTACTAGATGAATCTCAAACTAAATGAAAAAAATAAGAAGGATTCAAGTTTTCTTTATTCTATAGCTGGCACGAGCTATATACTACAAGTAATGTAAATCAGATATGTTTTTCTTTTGTTTACCTTCTTAGAAGGGACAGCATGAGTGACATTCAGTAAGATGCTGGTTGTTAGATTTTTTGGCTGACATTCTGGGTCATCTACAAGTACCATTTTTTTGCAACACCAGGCTTTCCGACCTTCAAGGACATCTCCTCTGAATAATTGTTTGTTAGCTTAGAAAAGAGTAAGAACCATCCCTGATGTCTGTTTGCACAGGAGAAGATTCTGACTTGTATGTTCTTATTTATTTTTGATTTCATGCAAAATAGGAAAGATCAGGGGTGAGAAGGGAATGTGACAAAGTTAACAAAAGTTTATTTTCATAAGTTTGCATGAAGTAGCATGAATATTTACAGAATGAATAACAGTTTTATTTTATTTGGTTGTGCATACTTTAACTGTAAAACATGATGTATTCCAGATGCATTACCATTATGGCTACTTGGAGGTTACAAGTTTTAATTAATTTGTTTCACTGGCAGGTTGCAATACATCATGTGAATAGTAATGGCACTGAAACATCTAAAGTTTATACATAATTAAATTTTCTTTCTCTCTGCATATGATACAGCATATGTCTAAATGATAATTCTGAAATGTGACTATACAAGCACTTTTAACATCTTTAATGAGTTGTAAATGCAGCATTCTAGGAATAGGACTCTACATTTAAGTTTTACATTTTAAAAGGAAAGACAATTTTACTTGCAGATAATGTGAGGGATTAATGCTATAAAAAGAGATTTTTTTAAATTTCAGACTGCACAGTTTGATTCCTTCCATTTCCATCTGCTTACTATTTACTTGTGAGCAAGTTGTACCAATGAAAGGGGTGGTTGTGTCCCATTGGCTTATTTAATTTGTAAATAAAATTAATAAATAAAATTAGTATAATATTCAAATTGAGTTTCTTATGAAACAGAATGTTTATGGTAGTAAAATATTTAGTTGCTTGCTGGTTTAATTGGGAACTTGTTTGTGAATATCAAGGGCCCAGGTATTCACAGAATACACACTGTTTATAAAATTATTTATTGCATGTCTACTAAAAGCAACATTGGCATTAAAGGATAAAATAGCTTATAATTCAGGTACTGCAGTTGTTGACTTAAAAAGATAATGCTTTCTGGATAAGAGTCCTGTGAAATATCATTTGTTACAGTAATTTTGTAAACTAGGTACATATACTGACATTAAATGTGAAAATACGTACATTGAGAAAAGAAAAACAACAAAACAAAAACAAATTGAAAGCTAGTCTGAGATACAATAAAAGTCTACAGTCCAGTCCAGTTATTTAAACAGATTGCCAAAAAAAAATTGAAAATAGTTGTCTTGCTATAAACCAGTGCTGGAACTAGTGTTAGTCATTGAAAAGCTTCAGTTAAGGCTATTTCTCAATGGCAAAGTTTGGGGGAGTTGAAGCAATGTAGTTTACAGCTAAGTTGTGTCCTTGCCTGTGTAATAAAGTTCACTTTGATCTAATGAAACTTGCTTCTACTATAATAAGTAGGCTGTACTCTACAGAAAAAAATCAACCTTGAATAACAATCCACATTCATAATGTTTTCTACCACAGCAACACAATCAAAAGTGGCTATTTAAATGATACAGCCTTTCACTATTGTTTTTGCATTTAAAGATTATTTCTTCTGTTATTGTTACTATATCTGAGACTTGCTAGACATTTATACTAAATAATGTTACCTTGTTGTTTCTTCATCTGGAGATTGTGTTTTTCTTAGATTGTGACTAATTCGATATTTGTTAGATGTGAGTGCAAAGATGGATGTATGCAGTTTAATTCTATGTTAACAGAGAACTAGACATACAGTCTCTCCCCTGAAATTTCTAAACACAGACATTATTATGGTAAGAGCCACGTGAGATTAAGCTTTCTAAATGTGTTTAAATTTTAACTATAACTATAAAAAAATAAAGGATATCCCAAATAATAATCCTAGGAAGAAGAGATCCCTGCATGGCAGGGCTAGCATTTTCCAAAGTCCTATCCGTGTGGAAAGAGTAAACTAGCTTATCCCTATGTAGAAGTGGCTGTAGGGATGCTCAGACTCTTTTCACATGTAAAGCTTATTAACCCTATTTATGCATGTGGCATAACTACATTTTGGCTAACTTTTGAATTGCTTTTTGAGGGTGGATGGATCACATATTTCAAGTTTTAGGCTACCATACAAACTCCAAAAATTGGACTTGAGGAGATCCAGAGTTAGACAAAGCAATCTCTAGATACTGGGATTTATCTTTACTGCTTGAGTGTTCACTTTCTAACTTTAGAGATCCAACTTTAAGGCCAGGCTACTAAAGTTTATTTTGTGATTGTACTTTATGATTGTATTTGTGATGCATAGCATCATTCAGTAATATGTCTGAGCTCCTAATTGATGTCTGACCATGATCCAAGGGTGGCTTCTACTTTACGAGAACCCAGTAGCTCCATAGATCCCCATGCTAATCATTAATATTGGCTAGTGCAGTTCACACCCCCTTTCTTAAGCCTAGACTCTGTACCTCTAGCAGTTGCTCTGCCATACCATTCCTATCACACTGACCAAACTCCTCCTCCTCCCTATGCAGTAACGGTCTCATATACTGCCCACTGCCCACTACCTTGCACATCAGGGTTAGGTATGTCTCCTCCTTTAGTGTTCTGCACCCAGTTCCACAGGTGCCACCCCCCCCAATCTCTCTATCCCAGTCTACAGTCATTTACATCCATTGCCAAGGCAGACTGGGCTCTCCCCACTATATAGAAATAAAAGGATCTGGTTATTCAATTCTTTTAGGAGTCTACAAAAAATCTTTTTGGCCAAGTAGGTTATTCAGGCATGTTTTAAGCAGTCTAACAATATCTATTTTACAAATATATAGAGTGATAAATCCAACAACCAGGACTTCACTAAGGCTATAAAGTGGCTCCCTACCAATGTCCCAAGACGATGAGTAAAAGACCAAAAATACAGAAGAAGAAGAAAAGATTTTCAGCCATTGGACCTTCGCATCTCAGGACTCAGCAATTTAGGTCTTGCAATTTTAAATGGTTACCCTACAACCCACTAGGTTTGAGACAAACTGACCGTAGCCTACACTACCTATTATAAAGATGTTCTTCCAAGTCATTTAGGAGTGTTTGTGTATGTACTCTATTAAGTTATTGATCTGATGAAAATGTACTCATCTTTGCATTGTTTTTCTTGGGGTGGGGTTGTATGTTAACTGCATTTTAAATTAAAGTATTTATAGCAAAAGCAGTGCTGTTTTCAAAAGTTAGAGAAGAGACTCTGTGCAATTTTCCCACCTTGCAACTATTAAGAGATTACTTAGTTATTTGCTAAGATTATGTAGATGTCAAGGGTGAGTGCATGTTGCTAATATACAGACATAGCTCTCAACATTTTTGTTCATGAATTAAGGACAAAGCCAAAAATAATGAGGGACAAAGTCTGAAAATCAGGGACTATTTTTAATATATTTATCCTCTGCTGACTGGGCTAGTCCCACTAAGCTAGCAGCCTCTTCTCAGTGGAGACCTGAAGTGATATTTATAATACTAGGGGGTATTTTGACCAGGGAATTAGGAAACATCCCCTTCTCTTTTCAGTAGGCATCTTTGGGTCTTTAACATCCATCTGAGCTACCACCAGCACAAGCGGATGGTTTAACATTTCATCCAAAAGATGGCACATTCAGAAGTGCAAAATTAGCTACCTGATATGGGAATAGAACCCACAGCCTTCTACACCAATGGTGAGTTTGTTACCTGTTGCACTACTAACATGCAATGTAAATATTATTCTAATTCACACTGAAACTTAATTGAACAGTAGATGTTGCAACACCATGCATTTTCTGAAGAATAAGAAGCATGCAGCTCTAATATAGGACATTAATGACTGACTAACTGCAATACTCACTGATTTATTGATGAAGATATGATAGACATTGCATAAACATGAGGCAAAATCAGATACATTCTGCAATGCCAGGGACATTTAAGAGCTATGTACAGATGTAGTTGAAAGCCCCAATTGTCTGGGCATTGTAATAGACCACAACCTTAAGTCTGACCCACATGTCAATAGAATGATCAAGAAGGCTAACGAGAAGTTAGACCACCTGCATAGAATAAATTCTTATTTAACTGATAAACTCATTTAAAGACAGCCAGTCATTCCTGTTTATGAACTTCCTCCATGTTATTTCTGTTCTCACCATCCTTCTCAGCACACAGTTATACACACTTGAGCCAACTCCTAATAAAATTGCTGAGTTTACCACTGGCCTACCAAACCCCTAATAAAATTGCTGAGTTTACCACTGGCCTACCAAACCCCTAATAAAATTGCTGAGTTTACCACTGGCCTACCAAACCCCTAATAAAATTGTTGAGTTTACCACTGGCCTACCAAACCCCTAATAAAATTGCTGAGTTTACCACTGGCCTACCAAACCCCTAATAAAATTGCTGAGTTTACCACTGGCCTACCAAACCCCTAATAAAATTACTGAGTTTACCACTGGCCTACCAAACCAGGCACACCATCAGGCACAACATTGTGTAGCTCATTGGAGAGTGATATGGCAAGAGTTACTGCATCAGCTAATTCCCACTCAGGTCAACATGGTCCATGACATACTTTGCACCTGAAACAGATACTGAGACATCTTGTCCTTTTTCTGTGGTGTAGCCATACTTTCAGGCTTAGGTCAATGTCTCAACAATGGGTAAGACCAGCCAAATCAAATAAATCCTCATGATAATTCATTGGTTTGCATCTGCATTGCCAGAATCCAAAACCACTTCTCCCAAGAAATCAAAAAGTCTCTGAAACTATAAAAAAATCTATTGAAATTCCAGATGCTCTCTGATTGTAGTTAAAACTGCAATGCAGGCACCACATAGCCCTTAAATGACTAATTCTTACTGACAGTCATTCACGTGCTACTAGGCTGTCAACTGGATGTATTCCTTCAGTCAGTGTCTTTCCCTTTCTCTTTCTCTGTCTGTCTCTTGTTCATCCCATTCGTTACAGCTCCCTTTACCATGCATCTTATCTTTACTAACATCCCTGACTATACCACGCATTCACTATCTCTTCCTCCATTGTATAACCTCTCAATGCTTCCTTATTGCTCCACTTGCACCCCCCAGTCTTCTTTGCTTCACAGCTTGTATCACTTGTACCCACTTTTCCTTATTTCCTCAACTATCGTTTCTCTATCAGCTGTCAGCCCATACCCACTCATTTCTATTTTTCCTTAAATCCACCCATTTCCTGCTCTGCTCATTTTGCTATCTCTCTCTTAGTGTCTGTCCGAGTTCTTTCTACAATGGCAGTATGTATATTATACAAACATGTTTCTGTGTTGTTAGGCACGCTTAGTGTAACCATGTGTGAACAATGTTTTCATTCTGATATTTTCTTTAAACTGTATGTTCTCTGTATAAATCAGAGAGGTCACTACAATGTATGATTTTTCAGTTTCTAATGTCTTTTTTCAGGTATTTCTTGAATGGCAATTCCATTTTCTGTTAGATATGTATGAATTACATTGTATATAATTTGGCTTGCCTTACTAACCTGGTATACCTTTATAAATTACTGTAGAGGAACTTGTCAACTCCAGCCATATTGGAAAATGAGCTATGGCTATAAACATAACAACTTGTTATGGGGACAACTCGTTGAAACAATGACTTGTTAAATATCTAACTTTTGATAAGTCACTTTGTGATCATTTGATACTTTGACAAAATGCCACAAATCTGCCGTGTCTAGTCAGGCCATCCCAATTAGCAAATAAAGAAGTCACTGTTTTATTCTGTCTTTTTTTGCATAGGCCACAACAGAAGACCATACCCACAATCTCATGTAAATTTTAATGTTGAATCAGTTCTAGTAAGCAAAGAATATGCAGGTTAATCTGTTTGTCGTTCTGTGGGTAATGACTGCAAAGTTGTGATCTGTTGCAGCCTGTTTGAGAAGTGCTGTTATTATTAGTATATCACATATTGTACTAGTTTTATACTGATGCAACTTAAAATACCTTAAGCAGCTCTATTGTACTCCTTTCCTGGTATATGAAGTGCCAGTCACAATTTGAATCTTTGCACAAAACGCAAACTTCTTACTTATGAAACTGGTAACCGCTGAAAGTAACAGTAGAAGTGAGTGAATTTCCTTCAGCATGTAATTCTAGTGATTTGGTGGATTTCTGAGGGTCCACATCCTTTGGATGTTGACAGTTACAATCACACTTAGTCATAACATTATGCCTGTGTGTACTATTCTTTGGCTATTTAAACTGCAATGATTGGGTGATCACAAACAAATTGTTTGCATAGGTGGATTAAAATAACATAAAAGCAGAAAATATTGATGATCTATACTCTTCTTTTGGATAGGTAGCAAACCGGTACAGAATGGCCTCAGTTAAGCTATAAAAAAGCTCAAATATCAGAATGTAATTCACTTTTCAGATATAAACTTTTTTTGAGTGGTAATGGGAGCTGTATCTCTTCTGTTAATAACCATCAGCACTAATTCAAAGAAAAACAGTAATACAGCAAATAAAGTTTTGAAGGCTATGACCTGGAACACCTTCTCCTTCACCAGGAGATAAATAATCTCTGCTGTGAACTGTTTACACATGAGTTTCCAGATACTTCACCCTGAGGCTACATATAAAATCCAAGTTCACATTTTTTCATTATTTTTATGTGCTTTGCTTTCTGTTTGACTACATTTCATTAATGTCAGCTAAGTGCAGCCTAACAAGTTAACATCTGTTATATAAAAAGGCACTGCAACTCACACAACACATTGGAAACCAAAAAAATGTTTGCTAAAACCCTGACAGAGCTGAATTTAGAACAGAAAGATTCAATAACGTATCACTGTGATGAGCCCTGGAGACATACTCTCAACCTCTAAGTGCAAGAAATCTGGACAAAACCAAAAATAATAGAGGGCTAATGGTCCAAAATCAGGGACAAAATTTAAATATTGCTCTTATAACCTTAGAATGCTGATAGAATAATCATGTTTTTCATTTCAGTTTCACAGGGGACTACTATTACTTGATAAGTAGTGTTAGTGAACAGGTCTATATTTTGTAATATGATGTTGGCAGACAGCTATAGGCACACATCAAAAGCACAGTTACAGTTTGACATGCCTGTTCTTCTGGAACTGTCCAGTTATATGTTCTGCTAGCAATGTACTTTACTACAGCATTATCATTGTACAGCTTTTTTAAGTATGTAATCCCAGTGCAATGTGCATAACATTCTACTATTCTGATTTGCTTTTGCCTTGCTCCTCTGTCTGGCCATTACTTTGCTATGAATGTGACCTTGACCTAGTCTGTTGTGCTATCCTACATCAAGGTTCTGTTTCACATTAATTCCAGCTCTATCTGTAGCAGGTAAACAAACTGGCCTGAGTCTGCTTTGTCACTACATAGTTGTGCATGTTAGTCCACAGTTGATTCAGGAAAGACATGTTCGAGCCAGAAAATTCCCTGGGACTGTATAAGAATTAAACTGATATTTGGTTAACACAGTTCAAATGCTAATTGGACGAGGGGTTCAATGTACTGTTAATATAAGTGCATCTCTAGTCGCACCTTTTCTTATTATGTTAGGAGGCAATGTAGATCATTTTGCCAGGGACTATACAGAGATTAAGAAAAAAATATTTTTGTTGTTTTTATCAATAAAAGGTTGGTGCATTGCTATATCATGTTGCATGCCAATGCAAAGCATACTCATACCGATGTGCATAGGTCCTAATTTGGGAAAGCATTTCTTTTTCAATTATAATTGACTTCCTTTTTTTTGTCAGTCATTATATTTAGGGGCTTTATTGTGTTACAATGAGTAGCATTCCACATCCGGGTGTCTGCTACAGTGGGCATATGGAGTCTTACTTGGATTCTTGAATTTTAAGTACCTCGCATACTGACTTTATGCTCTTGTTTCTTGAAGTGCAACATTGTTTTAAGCTTTCAAAATTTACCTCCTTCCAGCTGTACTGGTCTAAGTGTATCACATGGTACCTCCCATTAGCAAAAGGAAGGACTAGTGTCTATTCCCCAGCTGGTATTGCAGACACATGAGGCCTTTTGAACTGAAACATTCTGGACATAAAAAAGGGAAGCCAGATTGGTATATATAAATGTTTTATACATTAGTGGATGACCTTCCCTGTAAGACTCAGTAGAGTGCTCCTTAAATAATTGAATTCTTGTTGAATTTTGAGGCCTTTCTTTCATATACATCGAGAGTCCCTGTGTTTAGGGTGACTAGCAAACCTAATAATACACACTGTTAAACCTGATCTCATGTCTGACTTGGACAACTTTGTATTACACTGTGCTAATATCTCAACTGACAGCCTTTCCCAGGACATCAAACTCATAAAAAAAACAGCTCTGCTAATGTTTTATTGTTCTGTAAACAATTCTAATAAATATTCCTAGTTTTACAAATACTGCAGTTCAGTAGCTTGCACATTTTATTTACCACCAAACTCATTATTGCCCATCTAAACAGAATGTGGACAGACTGATTGCCTTTTGGTACAACTGAATTGGCTAGTCTGCATCAACGTCTACACACCCACATTCCCAGAAACCCTGCCATGACCTAAGTATGTACTGTCATAATGCTATCTTATTAATCATTCAGCTGTTCAACTCAAAGTATAAAAGTGCATCAGTGTAGCACTAATCTAAGTCTCTTCACTCGAAGCCCATTCATGCAAACAAAGTATTTGCAAGAACTGCAATATGAAATCAAAGTCTTCAAATTAGTACATTGATTTAAACATTCAGGACATAAAATAATAACATTACAGTTAGTAAATAGCCCATCTGTAATAGGCAGACACTCTAATAAATATAAGCATATACTATATTGCAATTCCAGTGATGAACAAGGCTTGGTAAGCTGAGCAAATGAAACTGTAATTCAGCAATTACACAGTAGTGGAAGAAGATGACCAAAAAAATCAACAATGTCCAAATATTTGATAACTACATCTATAATATTAACATTATTCCTCTTTGTTTACTACACTAAAATCTGCGTAATCTCTAGCACAAACTCCTATCAACAATGGAATTTACATTCATTTAACACTGTGTAATCTTCATTAGTGAAAATGCCCTTGTGGTGGGCTAAGTTTTCTCAGGTAACAGTATGGGCATCCCCAAACATCTAACCATAAGAATTATCTTCTCCCCTCTATAAAGGCATTCAGAACTGGCTTTTTTTTTAGATATTCACATGCACTGCACATACTATATAACTGCATAGTTGTATTATATCTGCAGATGGTTCATACTGCAAATTCATTCACTCCATATTTTAACTTATTATTTCCCGTAGAGTTATTTAGTCATTTTTTAAACATAGTTAATGTGTTTGATTGTTGGACTTTTAATGGTAATTTATTCTTACAGTCTTATTTGTTGTGTTACATATTTGTCTCTTCTTCGAGTCTTAGTATTGTTCATTTTATGAGTTGGTCCCCTTTCTCTTACATCTTGTAGTGGTATGATCAAGTCTAATCCCAGCTGATTTCTTAAATCATTATCAGTTGTTGTTTTCTTTAAAGGCCAAACACAATTTCCCTCTGTCCAGTCTGTAAAGAATACCATATAAACGTAGATAATTTAATGTTTCTCTGACTGGAAGAGATCTAGTTGTTTTAATATAATGCCATTGCACAATCTTAAGTTCGACTTTTTCAGTCACTATTAAACTATAGAAGATCAAATTGTATTTCAGAATTGGAAATGGAAGGGCATAGTGATGAAGTCATCCTTCATTACTTTATGATCTTATTTCAAGTGTATTCAGCATCAGACTTACCCGTCTTAGTGTGCTAGCTTTAATCTCAAGAATGTGGTGTTTGAAATTCAAACCACTACCAACAGTTGTCCCCAAGTTCTTTATATTGTCTTGTCTTTCTAATTTAACATCACCTATTTTAAAATCATGGTTAGTGTTATTTCCAGAAAACACTACCATACATTTATTATACTTAAACTGAAGTCCTACCCTTGTGACCCATTCTTCTTTCCTATATAAACAATAATTTAGCATACACAGATCCTAAATGTTTTCAGTTTGTGCTCTTACCTTACAGCCATCTGCATGTTTTATAAGTGTGTACCTTTCAGATAGAGACATCTCTGAAAATAACATGCTGAAAAGTATAGGTCCAAGCACAAACCCCTATGGGACCCTGCCCCCTGTGGCAGTTTTAAAGTTGGAGTTTTCATCTTGTAATACAACTCTCTATTACATCTTAACTATCCATCTGGATATCCATTTTGCTATATATGTATTTACTCCTAGTGTTTCAAGGCATCTTATTATATATTTGTGACTTAGACAGTCAAAGGATTTGGGCACATCACAGCATACAACTACACCAATTTTCCTTTTCATAAAAGTGTATTTGACCAGTTAAGGTGGACTTTTTCTTTATGAAACCATGTTGGTTATTGAAATTATTCCCATAAATGTTATTCTTTATGAGCTCACTGAATATGCATCTTTCTATTCATTTACTAACAATAGACATTAGACTGATGGGTCCGTTATCTAATTTGTTAGCTTTATCTTCACCCTTGTCTGTGGGTACAATATGTGAAATTTTCCAATCCTTAGGAAAAAAAATCCAGTTTTTAACAAACTATTATATATTCCAGAGAATGGGTTTATCACATTTTTGACGGTATGCTAATAAACTCACCTGACAACTCATCAGGTTCCATTATAATCTTCTTAATCTTTCCTAGTGATACTTTAACATCCTTTTCTATTGTCATGGAACACATTTCCTAATGGTTACATTTAATGGCATTTTTTTAAATCACTCAATATTATAAGTATTTATCTCTAAAAGGAAAGTAATGCAAGTTTTGACCATTTCCTCTTTCTCCAAATAAAGCTTGATTCATTTTTAAGAGGTTCTCTTTTATTCCTTATGTTACTTTTAACTTTCGCATATTTAAAAAATACTTATTATTACCCGGTAAATTTATTAGATAATTCTCCTTTTCTTCACCTTTAGGGTAATTTTAACCTTTTAGTAATATTGTTTAGTCTTCTTTTATTATATTTAGCATTGTGCCTTTTGTACATAGTGTGTACATGCTCTTACTCAATAATTTCATTAAAGATGTAGTGCAAGCTGGTTTCACATTATTTCTTCTCTCTGTTTGCAAAGTTCTTACTTTGTTGAGTATTGCATGGCAGATATTTTTAAACTTATCCTAACCACAGTTTTTTACTGGTTATAAATGAGATTTATCCCAATTTTTCTTACATAAATGAATGAATTGCATTTGTACCTTGTAGTTTAAGACAGTACCACCCAAATGTATCAGGTTTGATTATGTGTGGTGTGTTAACTAATTCAAATGATACTTTGATGATATGAGGTTCTCATTGGGTGCAGATCTTTGATATTTGGTATTATATCATTTTTATTGGTTAGTACAAGGTCAATTATATTTTGACATCTTGTATTGACTTTTTGACTAAAATTACGATCACTTAGTATGTCCAGAAATATGACTCTATATAAGTGCTAAGTCAAATTTTTAATTAATCTAATGATCTAGTTTTATTTTTTTTAGGAATGACATGCTGTGGTGCCTTCATTTTAGGTATTTTATACACTGCAATGATTCTACAGTCATCCCCCCTCCCAGTTAGAACTTTTCTTAAATAATAGTCATAACTTCTTCTTCTTCTTCACTACTATTTTCCAAAATATAAGGACTTTCAAGATGGTTGCACACTGAGTAACAGCTTAATTTCAGCTCACATAGTGTGAAAACAAAACCTCAGAAAAGATAACAAGTGAATTTGTCTTTTTTTGTGTAAATTACAGTTACTGGCTAGTGAGTGCACTGCTTAGATGCCAGCAAGGAAGAAACTTAAAGAACTGAAAAAATCAACCACAAAAGGTGAAGAAAAAATACCATCTGGGAAGCATCCTGCAAGTGTTTAGCAATAAGCAGTTCAAGCTCCACCTTTGGTGCAAGACATGGCTTCCAGTAATCTAGAGGGAAAATAAGTCAAATGTGCTTGGAGCTGATTAAAATAAATGAAACACTGAAGGAGTACATCAACTCAAATAACAAAATGCTCAAAAAAATAAAAGAAGCTTTAAACAGATATACAGATGAGATAAATAAAAGTGAAAAAATCAGATGTCAAAATGCTTTATAGTCTGGTTCAAGAAGAGATGTTTAAAAAAAGGGAGAATTAGAGGTCAGAGAACTTAGGCAAAACCTGATATTTTCTGTTGTACCAGAGAAACTGGAAGGAACAGACTGTGTTCATTTTATGAAAGTAAAAATAAACAACTGGGCAGGTATTCCACAGCAGTAATTCTTAATTGAAAGGGCACATCCTGTGTATGCTCCAAACCTGGCCATGAGAAAGAAGTCAAGACCTCTAGTAGTAAAAATGCTATCTTACCAGCAGAAAGAGTTTATTCTGACAAAACGGCATCAGTAGGACAAAGTACTAAAAGTTGGAGACAGTAGAGTATTTGTGGAAAATGATTACACAATGTGCACCAGGCAGAAGAGGAGTAAATTTATTCCAGCACTCAGGGAATCAGAACTGGGAAGCAGGTATGAGATTCAAGCTGCTGTATTCAGCTATATTCAGAATATTTTTTTTCCTGGATGGTCAAAGGATTTTTTGATGCAGAACATGCTATGGAGGAAATACAAACATTTGTCTACAGAAAAGTGAGCTATCAAACAGAAGGGGATTCTGTTTCTTATTCTTATTCTTCTGATAATAAAGCTCTTGAGAGACTATGTCAGTGAAATATATTCCAACATTCCAAAGGAAAATGCTTTGAAGAATCTTGTTCATGGTGTGCCAACATTTTTTAGGGTTTGAGTGGTAGGTAAATTGGGCTTCCTGATAGAATTTTTTCTTGTGCTGAATACTGTGTTTTTTGTGAGGTTTCTAAGTTCTTTGTATTTAAAGAGGAGAGAGAAGTATTTTGACTTTGATCATTGTTTCCAAGTACTGTCTCTAAGTTTCATTAAGGAGAGGGTGTGTTTGGTGAGCCAGGGTGCAGGATGTGTTTTGATTCTAATTTTTCTAATAGTTGTTAGGGTGTTTAGTACATTAAGGAAAGTATTGCTGAAGTCAAGAACAGCATCATTTAGAGGAAGGTCATAGAGGTATGACCAATTAACTAGAGAGAGTTGGTTGTTAAATGTTTCCTCATTAAAGCTAGCCAGATTGCAGCATTCTCTATAGAGGTGGGTTTTGGTGGTGTGGAAGGGCAGCCTTTGAATGAAGGTAGGGAGGTGGTCACTTAACAAGTAAGGTGAAGTGGTAGGATTGTGGTAGTGCTTAGGATTGGATGTTAGTGTCCAATTTAGAGTTGAGGAGGTATTTTGTAATACAGGTGGGGGTTGTGATAAGTTGACTGAAACCTTAGAGGTTGATACTAAGAGTAGGAAAATTTAGTGACAGTTTATTCCAATCAATGTTGAGGTCTCCTAGTATGATTGTCTTGTAGGGAAAATGTTGGGAGATCCAGGATACAATGGATTCTAGAATATGCATATTGTTGCCAGGAGAAATATATATGGCAGCAATACAAATTTTTTGTGTGGGTTAAAGTGACAGTTAATAATGATAAGCTTGGCTGGATGAAAGTCAGGAAGGGGGAAGGAGAGAGAGGAGTGGTTAAGTAGCTCTGAGTACAGGACAGCAATACATCCCTCTTTTTGGACGCCCTGTCATGATAAAAGATGTTATAGCTGGGGGAATAGGATTTAAAAATTTGAGATATAAGATTTGAGCCAAATTTCGAAAAGTGTTAATATGTGAGGAGAATGATAGGCTATCCGAGCATGTCACTCAGGCATTTTATTGGTTAGACTTTCTAGGTTTATGGAGTAGATAGAGATGTGTTTTGTTAAGAGAGGAAGGGTGTTAATTTATAGTAGGTGAGTTGATGGCAGTGGGGTACTGGCCGGGGATGGGCCAGGATTGGGGTGGATGTCTCCATCTAGCAGGAGGGTTGAAAGAAGAAGATTAGGTTTAGTGTAATATAAATAGTGGTTAGAGGTTTTTAGCTTATATTTAGGGGTAGACAGAGTATGGCTGAAATGTTTTATTTTGTAAAACTGGGTGTAGGAGTTATTATAGAGTGAGGAAGAGATTAGGAAAGACAAGGTAATATTGTAAGATGGAATATCATGTGAAAGAGTGGGAGATGGTGACAAATATAATAGTATAGTGTGATAAGAAGATAACCATGAGAGGATGAGGAGAAAGGGTGGTAGGAGGAAGTTCACTAGCATGTTGTGATATGATATGGGTGAAATAGGTAGATGAGAGACTTGATGACAGAAAGGAGTTAGAGTAAGGTACTAAGGTAGATAGCGGGAAGAGGTAAGTAGGTCAGAGTGAGAGAAATTGTTTAAAAAATGAAAATTATAGGCAGAGGTACAGCAAGATGAAAAGCAATTGGAGTTTGGGAGTGATGTACAAGTGGGTGGAGTAAGTAGTATTATAGAGAGAGAGAGAGCAAAAAAAGGGGAGGGGTTAGAGTTAGGGTAGGGGTAGGCTATTATTGGTTAATTGGAGGTGGGGGAAGGACTTCAACAAGGCATTTAGAGGATATATCTAGGGTATTCAGGGGTCAGCGGGGATGGTGATAGGGTAGGGGAGCAGAGTAAGCTCGAGAGTAGAGAGTGTGAATTGAGCAAGTTGAACCAGGACTTCTAGGTGTTCGTGCAGGATGAAAAAAAAAAAAAACAATCTGTTTATTGAATTCCTACAAAAATCCTGTACTTTAACTGAGGCAGCAGCCAAACATGGAGGAAAATATTAATTTAAAGTAAGTGGGAGTTAGTACTTTTTGTTTTGCTTTTGCTTATTTGTATTTATTTAATAGGACAGTCAAATTAGTTAAGCAGCAGTTATTCACTGGCAGAGAATACAATACTAAAAGAATTTACAGCAACCGAAAATCAAAAGGCAGCCTTTATAATGAAGAGATAATGCTTTTTTGAGATGAGAGGCATAAAGTGCACCCACATCAACTTTCAAGGGCTGTGGCTTTATCCTTTACTTATTTGTAGTGTTGACCACATATCATATTTTTATGTCTAATGGGGATACTAAAGTAAACAGGTGCCCTTTTTTCCCCTTCTTCTTTCTTCTTTTTCAGTTTTAAGAAATGTAGGCACTGCAATATAAAAAAAAAGAAAACCTGGAAAAAGAACATGATACAAGTAAAACTAACATGCTTTTTCTTTCTCTTGCATAGGGGAATGACTGGATTAAGGCCATTGGTTTTACCTAACATACAAGTTTTAAGGGGAAGCAAGTAAATAAAAGTACACTGAAGTGCAATATGAGAAGCTTGTAGCCAAAGGCATCTGTATATCTGGTTTTCATGTTTCTATGTTGATAAACTAATAAGGGCAATAAAAACAGAATTTTTTTTCTTTCAGTGGTGAAAAGATACTATTTTCTGAAAGCATTCAGGTTGTTTTCAATATCTGGGAGAGGAATAAAGATAAGAGAAAAAAAGACAGGAGTTGGTGTAAGTAGAAGCACAGGCTATACCATGTATCTTAGAATGGATATTTTTTTATCACAGGTCAGTTCAAGCTTGAGAGTGTAGTTGTCAGTCTGGGACAATTGTTTCCATTAGGACAGTTAAACTTCATTATATGAAGGTATATATACTTTTCTGTATTTGAATTAAGTTAATAGGTTATGGGATGTTCAGGGGTGTGTCTGCCTTTTTTTGAGGATTTTCATTAAAACAAAAAAGTCTTGTAAGATGTCACAGGTTCAAATAGATAACACAAGAAACAATTGTATAAACAATCAACATGACAAACATCAGTGTATGCATGTAACACAAAAGGTGAGACATAACAGGTGGGAACAATAGCTTCTTAGCATAATGGCAACAATTTCCATATTATTTTTGAATATGAGTGGGCTCACAGGTATATACAAAAAGAAAGAGTAGAGAACTATATTAAAAATGCAGAGTGCAAATAGTGATGCTACAGGAGATGCATTTGGGAAGAACTGAGGATGTAAATTTGATAAAGAAAGGATTTCAGGTTGGTTATTCAGCAAAATATCTGGGACAAAGGAAAAGGGGAATATTATATTAACTGCTAATGGAGCTCCAATAGTGAAATACGAAGAAAAAAATGATAAAATGGTAGATTTGTAGTAGTATGGGGCTACTGGCAAGGGAGAAGGATTATGCTGGCATGTATTTATGGAGCTTAAGAAAATTCTGAGAGAAATAGCTTTCAGCAGGGAGTATTACTTGCAAGTAAGGACTGGAACTGAGGATGTATTGGTGGAGCTTGAAGGGAAATTATAATAAAAATGGTACAGTTTTGAAGAAATTCATGAAAATATTTGGTATAAAAGATGTGAATTCAGTAGTAGGAGCTTGGAAAGAATTTACATATTATTCCTCAAGGTACAAAAACTGGGCTAAGATAGACAGAAATAACATTTCTCGGGGACATGTGCATATAGGGTGGCTGCGGTGGTGCAGCAGTTAGCATTGCCACCTCACAGCAAGAGGTTCTTTGGTTTGATTCTCGGCTGGGGTGCCTTCTGTGCGGAGTCTGCATGTCCTCCCTGTGGTCGCGTGGGTTTGCTCCGGTTTCTTCCCACATCCAAAAGACATGCAATAGGTGGATTGGACATTCTAAATTGGCCCTAGGTGTGCATGTGTATGCCTTCTGTGGAAGGTTGGGTGCCAGTCTGGCAACTCGGCACCGTAAAACTCCACTCCCAATCATGAGCAGACAGATGATCCACTGTGGCGACCCCTAACCAGGAAAAGCTGAAAGAAGAAGAAAGAAAGAAGGGACATGTACATTTAATTGAACATTTTGATTCACATTCAATAACTATTTCAGATCAAGATCCAATAATAACTAAGGGTAATGAAATAAGAAAATGAGACACTAGTACTTTCCCACCTATCTGTTAAAAAGAGAGGAATTTAGAGAATGGTTAGTGGAAATTATTTGGGAGTTATTAGGGAAGATAGATTTTTTTCAGAAAATATAGCTACGGAATGGGATAAAATGAAAGTGGAGTTTAAAACTAGGATAGCAATAAAAGAAAAAGAAATGTGGTGAAGAAGTAACAAGAATTATTTAGAGGGACTGACAAAGGTTAAATTATTAGAGAATTGGGGTGTCTCACTGAAGAAGAAGAAGTGCAACTGTAGAGTGCTAAAGAGAAAATAAGGGACTACGTTGATAATATGCATGAGTTTAGAAAGATTGTTATTAAGCAACTGTTTTTTGATAATAAGATCAGAGCCCAAAAGTTTTTAGCACAATGCTTCAGGCAACAGAATGTAGAAAGGGTTGTTGCCAAGCTTATGGAGCCTATAACAAGGAAATAAGCAGTGATCCTAGAGACGTATTAAAAATATTTCATAAAGTTTATGAAAATCTGTATAAACCAGAGAAATGTGGAAATTGGGAAAAGGTACAAATGGAAATGTTTATTTAAGAATGAAATATTCCAAGGTTAATGGTAGATGAGTCTCAGATAGGATGGAAGGAGATGAGATAGAAATGGTGATGTATAACCAGTTTACAGGAAAGTCTCCAGGAACAGATGATATTCCTGTGGAAATTTGGAAGTTAGCTGAGGAGAAGGTGATAAAGATTTGAAAGATTTTGTTTAATAGTATTTTAAAAGGAGGAGAATCACCAACATCCTACAAGAAAGCTGTAGTGCCTGCAATACCTAAATATGGTAAAGGCCCATCAGACCCTGCTTCATATAGGCCCGTTTCAATTCTAAACCATGATTATAAAGCGTTTATGTCTATATGGCTAATAGAATGACAAAGTTGCCAAAACTGATTGATATGGATCAGTGTGGCCTTGTGGAGGGGAGACAATTATTTGATAACATTAATAGAACAATGATGATCCAGATGGGAGCAGAATGTACGAAGGTACCACTGTTGTTTGTGGGTCTTGATGCAAAAAAGCATTCAAGACAGGAAGCTGGGATTGTATGAGTAGGGAAATGGAAGCATTTGTATTCCCTGACAAAATAATAAGGTTAATTAGGAGGATATATAAGGGATTGGATGTGAAAATTAAAGTGGTGATTGTCCTCTCTGATAAGGTCTGTTTGAACAGAAGAACCAGACAGTGGTGTCCTTTCCCTTTGTTATTTGTGTTATATTTTGAACCATTGGAAAAGACAATAAGGGACGCAGAAATTCAAGGTTATAATTGGTATGGTAATCAAGAAAAGTTGTCTTTACTTACAGATTATATTATTTTGTACTTGATAAAACCAGAAAACAACATTTAAGTGCTGTGGAAAATTCTGAGACAGTTTCAAATATTTTCAGGATACAAAATTAATGAAGATAAGACAAAGGTGATAGCTGTAAACTATGTAGCCAAACACAAACTGGTTCAGCAAGACCTATATTTGTAGGGACAGGATAAATTGAAGTACTTAGGAGTATGGGTTATATAGGATTCTGTTATGGTACCTAAGGATATGTGGAAAGAGACTAAAAAGATAATACAAAAACTGAGAAATTGAAAGTTCTGCTTTATGGAGATGTAGAGCAAGATATGAGCAGTGAAAATGTTTTTAGTCCCTTTAAATTTATATGCAAGTCAGAAACATTTTCATCAGCCAGAGCAGATATTGTGGATAGCAACTAATAAATAGTTGAAGGATTTCATCTGGGAGGGGAAGAGTCAAGTAGGATATGTTGATTCTTCCACTAGAAGAATGTGGTTTGGGATTACCTGATTTGAAGGGGTATTTTAGAGCTACATAGTTAAGGGTCATATATGTAGGAGAAGCAGAAACCCATAATTCAAAGTGAAAAGGGATGATGATGAAACAAGGGAAGCTCAAGAAACAAGGTGGGACTGGAATTTTTGATGCAGATCCTTATGGAGAATAACAATAGCCATACAGAATATTATATTCATAAACTAGCAGAAAGTAGTGTAAGAACTAATCCAACATGGGAATGGAGAGTGGAGATTCTTCTGATAGGGACGACAGGAATTAGGAGTACAGAGAAGAGGCAAGAGGGGCTGGAATTTACTGGATAAAAGTGGCAAAGAAATCATTGTATTGGGAGCAAATAATTAGAGAGTGAAAGGTAATAGAATGGGAAGAGGACAATTCATTTGGACTGCAAGTTAGAAAAATGCCCTGCCCTCTTTAGTAATAGCTGCTAACCCTAACCCTTTGTCAAAGCCTAATGATGCACCTTACCATAACACAGTCACCATTCAGACAAATTTGAGGGGGGTTTAGTTTTCTTCTCCCAAAATTATTGTTTTTATTTATTTATTTATTTTTTCACTATTGTATATGATCACACTTATTCTGATAATGTTTTATATTCAACATTAGGGTGGTGTGGTCGTACACAATAGACCCATATAGACACATATTTATATCTATATCTATATCTATATAGACACACACACACACACACACACACACACACACACACACACACACACACACACACACACACACACACACACACACATCAGCAGAAAGCTCTTTGGTTTCCTACAGCCAATTTTATTCATAATAGATCCATAGGTTCATAAATTGTTACTAGGCTAAAGATCTGGGGGAGGGCCTTTTTAAGCTTAGCCAATTTTTCCTGAAAGAATAATGATGTCCTGTTTCTGAATAGGACACTGAAAGCCAGGCTGTTATAAACTACCTCTCTCCATAAGGGACATGGGTGCCAGGCCCAGTGTAAATTTTCTGTTCCACATCCTTTGGGATAGGTTGCACTTAAACTCGGTAAAAGACAAACTCAGCTTTACATGGATGGGAAGCCTATTCCATAGGAAGGCCAGTTTCTGGGACACATATCTGTCTTTCCAGCATGTTCTGTTTAAGTCAGAGACAGAATGCTGGTCCCTAGACCTTGTATTTCTGGTACTCTTTGACTTACGAATATGTAGGAGATTCATAAATGTGGGGTCTGCAGATGCCTTGTATGCCAGGCATAGATCACAACCCAGCAATCTATAGGAGACTAAGGAGAGGGAAAGGGCTTTCAGGCCATCTGCATAAGGCAGGTTTGTTACACCTTGTATTCTTTTGGTAAGGAACCTTTGAGGTTGCTTTAGTTGCTGCATATGCCTGGTCAGGTGGGAGCATTTACTCCATGATTGGTCTGAAAAGGGTGAAGAACAATGGAATAATGACCTTTTTGGACCTAGATTCCATGCCTTTGCTTATAAGTTGCCCAACATAAAAGGACTTCCTCAGTACTGTGGCCACATGGTGGTCAAAGGTAAAGCTACTGTCTGTCTGTACCCATTTCTGACCACTGTATCAACACTTAGGGGCATATTCTCATCATGGTAATTAGCCAGGATGGTTGACATCCTAAAGGGTATGATTATGGATTTCTTTGCATGGAGTTTAAGACCATGGCTTTGGCACCATTTGTTAGTCAGAGACAGACTTTCTAGAAGAATGCTAGTGTCTGCAGGCAAAGTGATAATAACCCTCAGCTTGCAATCATCTGCAAACTCAGTCAGCCATTAACCTTCAGCATTTGTTTCCAAAAGTAGTGGACCCAACATGGAGCCCTGGGGGACTCCACTATTGACTGGCCTCTTGGTGGGGGTGACCTCACCTGTTTTGACCTCCTGGGTTCTATCAGTGAGCCAGTTGAGTATCCAGTGGGTGATAAAAGGATTCATACCTAAATTAGTGAGCTTACGTATAATGCCTGAGTGAGGTATTGTACCAGAAGCCTTGGCTAGGTTGATGCAAGTGTTGTACACATTCTTACCTTCATCCAGTGCTTTGGTGACTCTCTCAAAAAAAAGGAAACCAGAACTAATTGGCATGACCTTTTTTAACAAAGTCAAACTGTGATGGGTCCAGCATTTGCAGGTTACCTATGTCCTCCTTTATCATGAGCTGTACAGAGATCTTGTAAATAGCTCAGCATATGCTATGGTGTTTACTGAGTTTGGGGTTGCCTGAAATTTAGCCAAGGTGCTGTTTAGTAGAGAGAGGTTAGCGCTTGAAATAGTTCTTAAAGGTTTTTTGTTTTGCTGGATCATGGATTTAATTTTTTTGTCAAGTAATATTTAATATTATGTTATAGTCAGATCTGTCGAGTGAAGACATTACACATTCCCCCATGTTCATGAGTACAAGCTCAAGGATGTCTGTACCCCTGCTAGGGGAATGAGCTAACTGTTCCAGGATGTTGGTATTAACAAACTTTAGCAATGACTGGGCTTGTGCATTAGAAGTGGTGCCGGATTCCCAGTTTATAGAGGGGTAGTTAAGATTCCCTATGAATATCATATTGGGTTGAATGGTGAGGGACTCTAGTACACTGAAATATGTAATATGAGTTTCCTGGGACATGGAGGGGAAACCTATAGGTTTCAAGGATGCGATACAACATCCTGTTTATGGTGAGTTGCACATGTATGTGTTTCAGTGGGTCATACACTTTAACTAGTCTGGATTTGAGGTTGTAGCTTGCACCTCCCAAGGACTTGGGGTTAGAATGTTCTTCAAGTTAAGGAGATAAGAAATGAGCAAATAGCCTATCACCTCTGTCCTTTTAGGACCTACAATACAAGTGTGTACATTTATAAAAACAGTTGTGTTGTCCCAAAAGTGAACCAGCAGTACCAAGTCTGTCAGTAAAAAAAGTTAAGCAAAATAATTTTTGGTAATGCAGTAATTTGAATAATTTGAAACAAGAAAGGGGACAATCACAAGTACAGGCCTTATATATACACAACAACAGGAAGTTATTATCTTTCCCAAAGCCACTTTTATTCTCTAATATCTGACCCCCACCCCTGGGCTTTGTGCTAGACTATCCTGCAATTTAAAGAGAAAAGAAATTAGAAAATAGTCCATTACTTCTGTCCTTCTTGGACCTTCAATTACAAGTGTGCACATTTTATTTATTTACTTTTGTTTACCATCATGATCTGGCTAGGCAGACCCCCTTGTCAGAAGTGAACCAGGGAGAAAAGCTCCACATGAATTTGCACAAAATAATAAATAAGATTTAACAGTGCAATTTTCAAATAGTTGTACAGTAGAAAATAAGCAACAGATTCAACAATTCATAAATACATCTGTGCAGCATACATTAAGCAAAAATCTAACAATAACAATACGAATACACCTTACATAATAAATTGAGATTATAGACCATAAGTAGAGCATGGATATAAAATAGCTACAGGATATGATGAAGCAATAAGAGAGAATGCACAGAATATCAACTGGGGTTAAAAGAAATGCCTAAAGAGTAAATATAACATTAAATGAGAACAAACAGAATTTTAAACAGGGGTAGAGCAACAGCAAGTCCAATTATCTTTGAGACTGATTTCTACGACTGTTTTAAAGAATCTGTGTGAAGATTCTACTCTTATAGAGAATAGCATGTCATTCCACATACTTAACATGATAACACATGATCTCCTGCTGAGTTTGTTGATTTGAACACACATAGTAAGTCGTTATCAATTGAACATAGGGTTCTATTTAAGCATAGGCATTTTTCAAGGTTGTGGATTAAAACATATTTTGTATTCAACTGGGAGCAATACAAGCAGTGAGAGAGGTCTAACCAGAAGAGTTTTTTTGGGGGCAAACAATGGTGTGACCTGAATGGTAGGGTCACTGCAAATTCTGAAGTTTTGTCATAGCACTCTTCAGTAGGTTAATTCGGGTGGTTTGTAGATTAATAAGTATGGGAGCCCTATACAGAGGGGTTGGAAGTAGGCATGCTGTGGCTATATGTACTTTTGCTTCTTTAGTTAAAAGTGGGTTAATTCTATAGAGGAGTCCACATCTTTTATGCCTTTTTTGACTGTTTCTTTCATATGGAGATCAAATTTCATATTTTCTTCAATTAGTACTCCTAACAGCTTGGAGTGTGAAGCAGTTTCAATTGTAGTATTATTGGAGAGATTATTGTGATGCTGGGCTTGTTCTCTTGGAATGTTTTACGATTAAAGTGGAGAATTTTATGGGGGGGGGTCAACAGAAGTTGGGATTTATAGAGAGCAGGGATTCCTGTGTTAGTTGATATAATTTGTCAATAGTTTTAGCTGTATGATAGAGGCATTTATGATTGATTTGTCTAGGTCATGCATGAAAATATTAAATAATCACCTAGAATGTAGCCTTGTGGATCCCCTATATATATATCAAAAGGAAGGCGGAGATATCAGTGGTCCATTTGACTGCCTGGTGTCTGTCAGATAAGTAACTAGAGAACCATGACAGGGCTGGACTTGTAGTTCAAGGGAGAAGAGTCTGTTAAAAAGTTTAAGATGGATATGATATCAAAGGCTTTGAACAATTCAAGGAATACTGTTGATGCTAGTTTGATGGCATTACAGTGTTGGTTAATGAGAGCACAGACATTGGGGGTGGAGTGTTGGTACTGGGTAAAAGCTGTGCTGGGTAGGAGAAAGCGTATTATTTTCTAATATAAATTTTGGTAGTTGGCAATAGATGCAGTTTTCAAGAATTTTGGCTGGAGGGGGTGGAAAAGATAGCAATGAGATGATAGCTTTAAACTGTAACAGACTGCTTTCTATAAATGCCAGTGTATATTGGTAATGCAAATAAGTTACTCTTTCAATAATTTGAAACAAAAAAGGGAACACTCACATGCACAAGCCTTATATACACACACTTGGAGGAAACTATTCTCTTTCCTGAAGCCAGTGGTATTCCCTAGTAGCTTACACATCCCCCAAGACTTTGGGCTACAATGCCCTTGAATTTAAAAATAAAAATAAATTGAGAAAATAACCTAATACCTCTGTCCTTTACCTTGGCCTAAAAGTGGCCCTACAATACCAAGTTTGGCAGTAAAAAAAAAAAGTTAAGTTAAATAGATTTTGTAATGCAATGAAACTGATCTTTCAGTAACTTGAAAAAAGAAATTCCGGTCCAGTATAGCCAACAACAATCTAACCAATTCATGTAGTCTGGCAGATATTCTGAAAACCTCATCTCCAACATGGGAGTGCATTGTAATTCCACCATGACTTGTGGACCAGCTGGGGCATGGTCCCAAGTTTGCTAGGCACCCTATTTATATACACCTCCCCCTTCTCAGGTGATCTCATGGAACAATGTTAAAAGACATACACTCGTTCTGCCCAAAACACAAAGCCATTTTATTTGGATCTTAAACTGAAATTGCTTGGCCTCATTAAGCAAAGATTAAATAGAACAATCTGTATTCTCAATTTAACTCAGCTGGTACAGCAACCAACGAGATATTTTCCCCATCAAATACCAGTTCACTAGTTGATATTATTGTAACAAACAATCCCAATGATGAAACAGTATCAAAATCTGTTCAGATGTCCCACATGACAACTCCTCACTTATAGAAAACTGGTCATGCAAAAAACAAAATGAGAGAGCCATCAGTTCTGACAACAGTTATAAACATCCCAGAGCTAGAAACACAAATTGGAATACTGTCTATTTAGAAAGTAACCCAGTAAAAGCACTATGCTCCTTTCTAAATGTATTAAGCCTTATTAATCCCATTCCGGCTAATCAAAGTCAGAGCACAACACAATCTATGGCTAACTCAAAATCTAAAGTTACCCTTAAAACAGAAAAGCAAGGCATATAAGCATTGAAAGTTTAACCCTATAGACTCAAAGAAATACAATGTCTACAAGGAATTAAAAACAACTGCCAGATTGGCAATAAATGCTATCAAATCATAGCTTACTTGTTTGGCGCCTGGTGCCTTTCCTCAATCTGGGGTAGCTGAGGGAAAAAAATAATGCTTTTCTAACTCTTTTGTTGAGGAGTTTAAAAAAACACTTTTCTGCTTATATGCCTTAAACCATAATAAACTGCAATGTATGTTGTAGCAAGCCGTTTGCTACAGTTAATGAATAAGCACTTCAGTATTTCAGTCCTCTGCCAGTTAAAGTATTGGCATTACTTTCTGAATGCCAGTACTGTAATATAGACCCATCTGCAACTGCAGGTGATTATGACCCCTAACACCTTGCGCTCAGGCTGGTTTCCCCCTTGCCCCACTGTAGCTATACATCTGAAATAAACCCTCATGGGGTAAATAATCAGTGCACCATCATATCCATGAATGATTTTTGGAATTCTCTGAAATCACTTAGGGGGGACCTGTGCAAATTAATGAACAGCAAAGGCCTCTCCACAAAACATCCAAAGACACATTAAAACACATCTCCAACATACCCAGACTTCTATATCACATCTTTACAAATAATTAATTGAACAGTTACCTTCAATTAACAACTCCACACTCAACCCAGCATTTCACTTCCTGGCCAACACACTCACACAAGAAAGTTAACATGTTATTTTACAACATCAGTGCCAAAAAAATCAGTAAACAACTTATTTATGTATTAAGCCATATACTCAAGCATTATCCCACATAGCTTCATGCATATATGAATTACACTCATAGCAATGATAAAATCACCTGCCTCTGCAGCAGACTGTATCAGTCTATCCTTCATAAGTCATGTATAATTAATTGCAAGGCATTGTATAAGTACATAGGTTCATAGGTCATTACTAGGGTAATGATCACTAGGGCCCTAATAAGCCTAGCCATGTACCCCAAGCATTTGGGACCCAAGTATCATATAGAGCGGCATGTTAGTAGGCAAGTAGCTAAGGATTTGTAGGAAGCAGTATTAGAATGCTAAACATATTTTTATATTTCAAGACCTTGAAGGTATGGTATACAATAAGAGACACGGGGACATTAAAACACAGATGAAAGTGCTACATTGGCAGATAATACTGAACGCATTTATTATTTGGACCACATGGTGTTTTGACTCCTCAGCTTGTACAAATTTGTACCCCACTAATTCTGCATTGCACTTACAATAGATTCACCTATTGTTGCATTCATCAAATCGAAGTTGTACAAACTGTACTAGACCTAATATGTTTGTGCTGTAGTCAGTTAAAACTACACTGTGGACTGGGTATGCAACTCAAGAAGTATGTCTATGTCTTACATTAAACTAAATATGATTTGCCTGCCATATTTTCTCAAATGATATATTTGTATATATTTTTCTCTGCTCCATTGCTAAGGCTACTGAGCTGCTTGTTTGTCCTCAGAGGAGTGGTTAGAGACAGCAACTAGTAATTCGTTGGCCATTTTGGGTCATTTCCTGTTTTTTCCAGCCCCCTGCTATAAAGCACGTGTTAGCGCGCTTTAGTGCGATTTAGCGCGGAGTTGCCACTGTTGCACACAAGAGCAGCGGCGGTTAATCAAGGTTAAACTATTCGGGCTACCTAAATTCCACTCTTCAAATTTTCCCTTAAAACTACCTTCCTTGAACTGTACTGCCGATCTAACCAGCGTATCCTATAACTAAAAACTTCATCTCTACTTGATTCCCAAGTAGACTATTCTCTATCTGTAAAGCCTAGCACTTGCTCCTACAGTACTTGCACCTTGATAAAGCACTATTATTATAGATAGTACCCCACCAGCCTAGAACCCACATCCCCCGGAGTCTTTTGTAAGTTTTTTTTATCTATTACTTCTGGCATGTCAAGGGATCAGCTGCTAGTGTCCTCTCCTGCTCAACTGGTGAACCTGGGAATATTGAGGCAATGTTACAGTTGCCTCATGTACACAGACAATCCTCTCCTTCTCCCACAAAACACAAATACATGCGAGAGATGCAACTATACGGCCAAACTGGAGGCTGAGCTCTCTCAACATAGGACTGGCAAGACCAGACAGCAGGAGAAGGTAACCACACACCCTACATACCCAGTCACACATAGTACCATCACAACTTCAAATCATACACATAATCACACAAAGACATACTCGGAGGCTCTGACCAAAAATCTACCAAAACAGCAGAGGCCTCCAAAGCAGACACCCAAACAACTACCACCTCAGGACCCAACACATGCAACACATAGATCACACAGTCAGAGTGTCAAACAGTCACAGCCCTTAAGGCCAAACACAATGCCAGACACACTCGTCATTGGTGACTCCATAGTCAGGCACACTGACGTCCCGCTCACCAGACTGAGTAAGGAGAAGGTCACAGTAAGCTGCCTGTCGGGCGCTAGAATCCGCCACATAACGCAAGCATTCAGGTCTCTCAACAGCAGGTACAAGTATGACTCAGTCATTGTCCATGCTGGTGTCAATGACCTGAGACGTACCTCCTTGGACTACATGAAAAGAGACGTTGAAGAGCTCTCTGATTATGTAGCCCAGGCAGGTATGACCCTGACCTTGAGCAGTATCCTGCCTTCACCTAGAATGATGCCACAATACAGTGATAAGATGATCAGCTTTAATAATTGGCTTAAATTTTGGTGTCATTCAAAGGGGATCCAATGTCTGTCTGCCTGGGATGACATGCTGGACTAGCCACGCTGCTTCGCAAGGGACGGCTTGCACCTGTCACCCCTGGGCTTCCGGATATTGGCAAAGGCTCTTGCCACCCCCATAGTGCCTTTTTTAGGCAAGGCTCAAATTCTAAACCTACCACCCTAGAACACAAAAAAGGAAAAACACTAAGGGTAATGCTGCTCAATGCCAGAAGTCTCAATCTCAAGATGCACACACTCGAGGCCCTTCTGAGTATGGAGAACATCGATGTCTGTGTTGTGACAGAAACCTGGTTCAAGGCTCCTGAGAGCACCCCAGCACTATCAGGTTTCACCTCATATCCTGCATTCCGGCCCCAAAATCTGGACAACACCAAGAAAGGAGGGAGGTGTCCATATTCATAAAGGACACACACACCTCAAGGTTGGTGGCAACGCACGATGCATCGGAGACCATCCAGGTGCAATTAACCATAGGCAAGACTGCTCTGCAATTTGTAGCATGTTACAGGCCACCCTCTCAAACTCAGGAACCTCACATGGCCATCCTGAAAACACTGGAGGGGATAAATGTATCTCCAAACACCATCATACTAGGTGATTTCAACTACCCTAATATAGACTGGGAACACTACTCAAGCCCAAACACTCTAGCCCAAAGGTTCCTGGAGTTCATAAACTCAAATGCCATGGAACAACTAGTCACCATCCCCACAAGAGGAGAAAACATACTTGATCTCATCATCACGAACATGGGATCACAATGTTCAACACCGGATGTATACCCCTCACTGGTGAGATCAGATCATAAACTAATCTCGCTGGAGGTCCTCATCCCGCCCCCACCTGAAATAAAAAAGACCACAGTGAAAAACTTCTCAAAAGCCGACTTCACACTTCTAAAAACTAGTGTGGTCTCCTTTAAGGCCCCTGAGCCAGTGGTAAACATTACTCAAACCGCTGAATCACTTACAAATGCCTTCTACCAGCACCTACAGGACTGCATGGATCAGGCAATCCCAAACAAAACTAAGACTCTTTGTACCAAAGGCAAGTCTCCAGTCTGGTGGACCCCAGCCATAAACAAACTCTGCAACAAAAGGAGGAAGCAAAATCCTTGAAAGGTAAGACACCTTTGATCATTATAAGTAAAAAACTAAGAGCTCTCATAAAATCATCCAAGGCAAATTTTGAGAGAAAAATCGCCAAGGACTCAAAAGACAATCATAAGGCCTTCTTTAGCTATGTTAGAAACCTAGGAGGAAACTCCCAGATATGCTCAGAATTAGTTCAAAATGATGTGAAGATTACTGAACTTACACACATTGCCAACATACTGGCTGACAGGTTCAGTGCAAACCTCTCCCCCCCCTCTCCCCCAAAAGGAGAGATATCTATACCAGAGGATTGTAGCCCCCCAAACATCTCCAACGCCCAAGTGAGAACTGCTCTCTCCAAGGCAAAAAACACAGCATCCATGGGACCGGATGGTGTCCCCGGCTGTGTGCTCCACGAACTTAATGAGGAATTAAACCCGCAGTTAGGACAGCTGTTTAATCTTAGCCTCACCTCAGGATACGTACCCAAGGAGTGGCGCACGGCGACTGTGGTCCCACTTCACAAGGGCGGTGCCTCCACCGACCCTGGAAATTACCGTCCCATTAGCTTGACAAGCTTTATCTGCAAAGCCATGGAGAGGATCATAATGGAACTCATAAATAAAGACATAGGGAACTTGCAGACTTTGGATCCAACCCAGTTTGGCTTTGTCAAAGGCAGATCATGCCTTTTAAACTTGGTTGAGTTTTTTGAAACAGTCACCAAGGCCATTGATGAGGGCAAGGCAGTCCATACAGCCTACCTCGACCTGGCAAAGGCCTTCGACACAATACCCCACTCAGGTATCATCGAAAAACTCATCAGCTTGAATGTAAACCCATACATCACTAGATGGGTTGCAAACTGGCTAAGTGACAGAACCCACAGGGTCAGAGTTGCTGGTGCCATGTCAGACTCAAAGCCTGTCACAAGTGGTGTCCCACAGGGCTCAGTCCTGGGACCACTCTTGTTCAGCATCTACTTTTCTGAAGTACAAGCAAACACAGGAGGGTTATGGCTGACAAAGTTTGCAGATGACTGCAAACTGGGCGCCATAGTCGAAAACACATCTGACACAGATATCCTTCAGAAGGGCCTCACAGAAATGGATAACTGGTGCCAGAGCCATGGCCTAAAGTTAAACACCAAGAAATGCATAGTCATACCCTTCGGGAAAAACAAGGTTACCCCTAGCTACCGTATAGGTGGCAATCCACTGAGCACAGAAGAAGTCATCAGGGATCTGGGGACCCAGGTTGACAGTAACCTTTCGTTTGACACTCATGTTGCCAAAGTAGTTAGGAAAACCTTCTACATTGCCCACCTGATCATGAAGGGATTCACATCTAGATCTAGGGAGGTCATCGTCCCTCTGTACTCATCACTCATTAGACCTATGATTGAGTACAATGCCCCATTCGGAATGTATCTGACCCGACACTTGCAGCAGCTGGAAAGGCCCCAAAAGTTCCTCACCAAAAGGATAAAGGGTCTCAAAAATATGTCTTATGCTGCCCGACTGAAAGAACTCCAGCTCTATTCAGTCGCATACCGCTTGCTCAGAGGTGACCTGTGCCTGACATATAAGGCCATGTCAAACCCAGATTTGATGAATATGCTTCACCTCAAAAAATCTAGATCCCTCAGAATCACAAGGGCGGGAGACTTAAACCTTGACACGGTTATTAATAGAATGTGCTGGAGGGACAGATTCATCACCCAGAGACTCCCTATGCTGTGGAACAAAATCCCGGTACATGTGAGGCAGAGCACCTCGCTGACCTTGTTCAAGAGGAATCTTGACCAATGGATGGGAGATCGCAGATATACCCCAGGGATTACTTCAGTGCCACTGCTTGACAGAGGCACAGCAAAATAATAGGCATAGTTTTCTTCAAACTAAAGGGTTGGCAAAAGCCACATAACTATGGGCTAGGCTTGTAAATGCCCTTGGGCAGATAGCCTAGTATGAACCTATGAACCTATGAACCTATGAAAAGGATCCATGAATGAGGCTACTATCTGGTTAGCAAATAAATAACTATCCAGCTGTAGCTGTGCGTGTCTTGTTTAGGAGTGATAAATGGATTTTGTGGGGTAGATGCCCCATAATGCACTGCAGTTTTGCTGTAGACTTACTAGTGCTGCATGTCAGGATAAGACATTCAAAATACATAACGTGATTCATTCCTACTGCACATTGTGAAAATGCATTATGTTTTAAAGGAATGATGTGCAGAGATGGGGCATATTATATGGTTTCTGAAAAGTCATGCATATTCAAACATACATATTAATTTTTATGTATGTTTATGTAATTAGTGTTAAATACCAGTCATGCTGTTACATAAATTTATTTTTCACTTGTTCATTTGACATAACTATACTGAAAGGTTTTACTTAGGTTTTGATCTAATTAATTGGCTCATTCATTTATATATGTATTCAATGATTATCCGTATAATACAAATCAGGTCACAGGGAAAGGGACCTTATTCTGGCAGTCATTGGGACCACAAGGACAAGGACATGCACACACACACGCACACACACACACACACACACACACACACACACACACACACACACACACACACACACACACACACACACACACACAGCATGCACTTCTGCGGGTAATTTAAAGGATCACTATATCACCTATAATGAACACATGTTTGGGAAATGGGAAGAAACCAGCTTACTAAGTAAAAATCATCACAAACATAAGAAGGATATGCAGACTCTGTACAGATTACACTTCACCTGAGGTGGAAGACCAAGCATTGTGAGGCAGCTATTGTTTGTATTTTAATTTCTTGTGTTTGGAGCTTTTCTCTTGTAATCTATGCTGAAAATAGGTATTGCCCAGCTGCAGTACCCCAGTTATCAAACAAACAATAAATAAAACTCTAGTCATAGTCTTGAGCAGAAAGTAATATAAACATTTGTTGCTGTGGAAGAGAAAGTGCTACAACTATTTGATTCTTTGTATGATAAAGTGATAGAAACACTTCATACTATCGAAGATAAAGTGCTATAAACATTTGGTGCTATGCTTTGGTGAGATAAGACAATCAGCTTACAAGTGAACTACTGACTGTTCACCAGCGCCTGAGTCCTGCAACAATGAGTTGCATTCCTTGTGACAGAGAACAAATCAGTTAAGTCACCCATGAAGTAAACTACCACCGCACATTAAGCAAAGAAGTACTCTAGCTGCAGTCAGGACTAACCTAGACAACTAGGTGAGCACTTATAAACTCTCCCTGGGCCTATCTTATGCAACCCTCTTTGAGACAGGAGGTAACTTGATTTGGGGTGTTCTGGATAGGTTATTAATTGTCTAACAACTGATTGACTTGCTTTTACCTGTGCATCAATTTAAATCATTCAGAACAATCCTGTAAACAGACAGTTGTATCACACAAATTTTGCCTGTTGCACTCATTTGCTCTTGTACAATGTGGGTTAGAGAAGAATATTTATGGGGCCAGACAGCTTGAGTCCTTGACCCTCTGCACTGTAAAGCATCATAGAAATATTGTCACGCACAGAGATTTCTCTTGTGTTTGAAACTGCATGTAAATCATGATGACATTTGCAGTGCATCTGAAAGCTAGTATGTGGAAAATCTGTCACCTGAATCTTCATTTCAGTCACAGTCTATTAGATATGCTTCCAAAGTTCTCGTCCATGAAAATAAAAAATCTCATTTTGCTGCTACAGGAATGTATTATTTTCCACACAGCATCCCTCGTACAACATCAGTGACCAGTTTAAATAAAAGAAGGGCAAAAAATGGATCGTTTCACAATAACAGACAGCTGGCTTTTTGCAGATAATGGGCAGAACGTAAATAAGAAAGGCATTGTAAGCATTCTGTATATCTGTTCCTTTGGGCATTGCTAACATTTAATAGTCTGTGCTTTTGCGGAGGAGAACATGAACAGTAATACATTTCCACACTACTAAGAGAATATGCACTTACTTCAGTCATTCAAGCAAAACAAGTTTCTTGCCTGTACAAATAGAAGAGCACAATTTATTTAGCACATACTTATTCAAAAACAGTTGTGCTCAATGAAATTCAACCTTTTTATATTTCATGGGGTGCTGAATGAAAGAAAGCTGTCAGCATACTTTAGAAGATGAAACTGGTGAGGCATACCTTTCTTTTACTCCACTGCAATGTGCTATAATATATGGAATATAGTTTCTCACTACACTTCTCTGGCTGTTTGGAAAAACCACTGAGGTATTTAGAGCAAACATACAATCCTGTGCTACTGGTACATGTAGCAGACATCTATAGCTTTATATGCAATTTACTGCAGGAGAAATTACAGTAACTATTTTGAAGTCAGTTGCACAACTATTTAAGCATTCAATGATACCTTTTGACACTAATGCATTCAAAATGTTGGCTACCTCAGTGAAAGAAATGTCTGTGCAACATATACTTTTTCATGTGCTATTACTGTGAATCGCACTGGAATGCTGATACACAAAGACTGCTGTGCTTATGTGTTGTCAGAACTTACCACATCACAGGTAGTGTGTTAGTTTTGGTTGGCAGGACTCAGGAGAAGAGGCAAAAGGTGAGTTTTCTGCTCATTTTCTACCTTTTCCTTGGAGTTTGTATGACTAAGGCTTTGGTATATAACATGCAGAGAAAGGGAAAAAGAGAGACAGAGAAATTTGGGATGTAGGGGCTTGCCCACACATCAGGGGTGCAGATGAACTGCCCACATACAAAATGAATTGTTTAGAGTCGTACATTTGGAGTGTCTCCGATTTGAGTATATGATATTTAGTGGAAGTAGATGTTTCCACTGTGACTAATAATGTGTCAACAAAGCAACATGTGGTCAATTATAGAAACTCTAACAAACAAGTAATTTCAATTGGATAAGACTAATGCTTGTGACTGTCATATCATGATGACACTTTGTTAAATACTGCATTTACTAATAAGTGCAGTCTTCAAGCTGTATATGGAATCAAGCATAAACACGTATTGTAGTTCATGTTATTACCTAGACTAATCATACCATCTCTGAAGTCTTACAAGCTCCAAGAAGCACCATATTTTCTTGTACTTGTTTTCCAGCTGAAGGATAAAGAAACTTTTGTTTATTTGTGTGATTTCTATTGATGAAGCATACTTTTGATGAAATATAATTTGTGTACTTTGACTGGATTAGTCTTAATATCTTCAAGTAGACACAAATAAACATATCTGTTATCAGGCTCTGTCTGTAGTCTGTGACAATATGTAATACTTCTACTATAGCAGTATATGATTCATCCATCCACCCATCCATTCATCTATCCACAACTCCTTTTCCCAGTTTTGCACATAACATTTACAGCTTTAAGTAAACATTAACTGAAATAAACCAGGTCAGAAAAAGCAAGTTAGACATCAGCAACTTCAGGGTGTTCAAATGAACACTAATAGACATGCGACTATTAAAAAAGGCATTGTTAAGTTTAGAGACCTGCATTTCATATCATTTAGTCAGTAAGAGGCAGGTAGTCAGAGCACAATTCGGTATGTTGCTCTTGGATAAAACAAAAAAGAAGTAGAACAACAAAAGCTTCCTTTAAAATAATCTATATCAATTGATACATTTTTCTATAAAGAACAGCCCCCCCCCCCCGACATACCTGCCAGCTCACAGTTAATGAGTTGTCAAACTCCTGAGGGTGGGCAGGCTGGACAGCAATGGCTTAGAGCTGTGAATCCTTAAGTCAGAGTTATATTTATTTGTGAAAATAACCTTTAAATTATTTTATTTTATTTTGTTTTATTTCATTTTATGTATTTCTTAACTGGTAAAGTACAACCATGACAAAACAAGCAAAACAAAACAGTCTTTTGTGTTTCTTATTTAATTTGGATTTCTCACATTTATACTGCTGAATCATGGCACTGAAAACCATTAGCTGACTGCTGCACTTAGACTATATTACAATACTGGTGTTGCGTGTAATTTGTATTTCAGACCCTGTACGACCAAATGAGATAAGGCAGCTCACACACCTAGCTCTGCAGGTGTGAAACAGAGCACAGTAAAATAGGCACTTTAGGCATAAAAGAATTAAAGCAGCTGAAAAAAATCAGTTCTTATCTAGCAGGACTTACTAAATGCACTGCCTTCCTCAGAAGGTCTGCATGTTCCTGTAGAAACCTCATGAATGCTGCTACTTAAGTTGGCTGGCAGTGATCAAGTATATCCCAATTTTCTTTCCTCTGATAAGAGTCTGCAGAACAGCAGTCTGGGCCACCACTCCCCACAAAGGATGTGTGGGTGGGCTGCTGAAGGTTGCTCAATCCCATCTTCCCCTGCCAAATTTCTGCAGTGCGTAAACCATTAATTGTACTCAGGTCAGCTAGGTTATAGTTAAGGCTTTATCTCTCTATACCTTGGAGCTAGGTGCTAAAGAAATATATTAATAATGCAAAATGACAACAACTGAACTACTACTTTACAGAACACCTATATTATGCTACTTTCATGCAAATGCATCTTTGTTTCATATGCAGAAATAACAGACATTCATAGAAACATAAATCTATTAGAAAGATGTGTACTGCTTAACCTAATAAGACAGTGTGGATGACATATATATTATGTGCTTTTTATGTACTCTTAGGTCTATGATCTCACATTCTTCTTCTGTTTTCGAATGATGGTTATACTGTATCACTTTCATGGGTTCATAGGTTTTCACATTCTTACTAAGCTTACAGCCAAGGAGATCATCAAGAACTTCAGTCACATCTTCCAATACTAGTGGGAGACTAACCGTGCCCCCCATTAAACAGATTTTCTAACTCAAGGATAAAAGCCATGTTTAGATGTGAAACTTGCCCCTTTTGTAAGTATATTGATACTGGATGTCGCTTTACAGTTAGGAATTATAGATTCTCATGCGGTGGCAGATTCAATTGTAACTCTAAGAGCATAGTTTATTTGGCCAAGTGTAAACTATGTCTTGTCTTCTATATTGGTAAGATGGACAGAAGGCTCAGGAACAAGTTGTATAAACATATATATGCAATCAAAAATAAGAATGTTGAGAATGCACTTGCAAAGCACATTATAAACTACCCTAATCACACTTTTGCTTTTAGAGTTATAGAACAAGTTACTGAGACTATCAGGGGTGGCCCTACTTCATTATGGTTGGAGAGGTACGAGCTTTTATCACAACTCAGGTGTGATACTTTTAGGCATCCAGGCATAAATAATGTGTATTCAATAGTTGCTTCCTTTACATATATTACATACTGTTTATATACTGTTTATATATTTTACATGAAAACCCCCCTCTTACGTCATATCTAACTGACCTGATAGTAAATGTACTTGATGTTTCAATTTCTTTACAGTATTTACAAGCACCACATCTCATTGTTCCCCTTTTTTCTTTAATGTCGGTAAATTTTGTTTCAAGAAGCCTCTTCATATTTGTACCCCTTCTATATGTTATTACTGGAACGAAATTTAAGATTGTAGATACATTTTTGTCCATTGATAAGTAACCCCAGTATTTTCTCACTATTTTACCTATAGACACAGCCTCTGGGCAATATGTAAAGGTAAATGCTATTGTAAAATAATTGTTAGTGTCATTTTTTACTGTAATGTCCTGTTCCAGCCTGTTGTTTGTATTCACTTGTGTACTTATATTAACAGTTCCCATATTAGTATTTACCCTACCATCCAAACTGACATTCTCGCTAACCAAAAAGGGAACATAAACACCTTTTTTCCTTTTTTCTTTCACTTCTTGGAAAATGTTGTCTAAAAATGACCTAGGATATGCTCTCCTTAAGAACATCTGGTAGAGCAATTTACATTCCTCTTCAAAGTCACTTTGCAATGTGGTCATTCTTGCCGCCCTCACCAGTTGGCCTTTGACCACCGCTTTTTTCTGGTGAAGGGGGTGCATACTAGTGAAGTGAAGGAAATTGTTTGAATAGGTCACTTTCCTAAAAAAATTTGCTGTATATGATGCTCCATGTTTCTTTAATTCCACATCCAAGAAGTTGATAGTATTCTCTTGGAAGTTATATGTAAAAGCCAAGAACGTAGTTGTTGAATTAAGAAATTCAACAAATCGTTCTGCTTCTTCCTTGTTCCCTTTAAATAAAATGAAAATGTCGTCAAGAAACCTTCTGTATAAACTTATTTGTTTAAACCACTGGCTGTTAAAGATCAAGTTATTCTCCCAGTGGGCCAAAACCAAATTTGCAAAGCTCGACCCCACTGGTGACCCCATAGCCACTCCAATTTTTTGCACAAATAGCTTGTCTTCAAATGACACAAAATTGTTTTTTAAAATCATGTCCAATAGTTGCTCCATCAATAAACATTCATTGACATTTGCCCCCTTTGTCCTAATCAAATCCAATACCCACTCAACCCCCAACTCATGGGGTATACAGGAGTACAAATTAATTATATCCACTGTCAGGAAATTCATGGTTGCATCAAATTCTACTGTTTGTAACTGCTGTAAAAAGGCCCACGAATCTTTTAAAATTTGACCTTCTGAATTAACATACTTCTTTAACAAGTTGTCCACAAATTTAGCACATGGGTATAATATAGACTGCCTTGCATCAACCAAGGCCCTAAAGGGTGGATTTAACGTGCTTTTGTGCAACTTAGGAATCCCAAATATTTTTGGGATTCTTGGGGCTAACAGTATAAGGTATGTATGTTGTTCTAGAGTAATGAGCCCGTCTGTGAACAAGTCACTGATGAACATTTTTATTCTGTTATGTGCTTAATTCAATTCATTCCTACTAATAGGGGCATAGGAGTTACTTTCTAATAGTTTTAGCATAATATTAGAATAATCCTCCTTGTAAAACACTACTAACCCTCCTCCTTTATCTGGCTTCATAAGCCTGAGGGAAAGGTTTCTTAGTAAATCTAAAAGGGATTTTTCCTCTAGGGACAAATTACTGTGGCCTTTGTTAGAATGTTTCAATACATCCCTGAATTCGTTTTCACATAAAAACTCAAACATGCTCAAGGTATTGTTCTGGGGTGGGTTAAATGTGCTTGCTGTTCTTAAACTGTTATCATTTTTCATGTGCTTTCCAAATAATACATTCAAATTCAATTTACGTAAAAACAGTTTAAAATCAACTAACAATTCTGCAATGTCACATTTCTTTGAGGGAACAAACGTCAGTCCTTTAGCAAATAGGTCGACCAAAATTTGGTCAATTTTACATTCCGTAAAATTATATACAGAAAAATCACCCGCACTATTTTGTAAAATTTCAAATAATTTTACCCCAGTCAGTTGTAGCTGTTGCTGTTGCTGCGGGTGTTGTACCTCCGGTTGGTCCCCTGCATCCGGTTCGAGGTCCAGTTGCCCCCCCTCCCCCGTCTGAAGTTTTTTTGTGGTGCTTGATTCTGGATTGAGTTATTATCAGTAAAGTACATTTGATTCGAACTTTGGCAGTTCAAATCTCCTTCAAGGGTGTCACCCTCGTTGTCAAACCCCCCCCCATGTCCAATTCAGTCCCTGTCTCCAAGTTACTTGAAACATTTCTGTTGAACTTTTGGCCGCTTTGATCTCTATGCACCATTTGGTTACCAGAATGCTTATATTTATTAACGTTATTTTGGGGTAGTGATGGTTTGGGATAAGCTACCCCTTCTTGGTAGGCTTTTAAGTCTCTTTGCAATTTTTTAATTTTATTAAGCTTTAATTTCGCCATCTGCTGTGCTATGCTGGAAAGAATTCTGTCATATTCGAATTTGTTCCTTTTAAAATCAATGTCAATCTTTATATCCTGTTCCAAGGCACCTGCTTCTTTGGTTAACGTGTCTAGGTCAGCCTGATAATACTTTGCCATGCATTGCATGACTTCTAAACCATGCCTGTTATACAAGCTCGTTAATTCATTGAAAAATTCTGACCCATGCACCAACCCTGAGGGGTATGAGTGATGTCTCAACCCTTTAGGGACAATTTTCTCCTTGATACATTTGTTAAAATAATTTAATTCTAGTTGCAATTTTTTAGTCTTAAATAGTTTAGTGTCAAACAACTTTAATTTGTCCATCAATGAAGCTTCGTTTTCGTTTAATTGAATAATTTCATCACTTGCCTGCAAACTTTCCTTATCCAATTCTGTGTTAAGCCATGTGCCAACGTTAAAATTATTTCCAGTAGAATGCCCCGGAGAACACCTATGTCCTGTGCTCCCACTTGCTTCGCCAAACTGATTACGCTGAGGTAAACCTGGCTTGTTGACATTACAAGCGTGTTGTGTACCCGGAACAGTCATAATGGAACCAGTTGCTGTACTTTTAAGATCCCCGCTGGAGTTTGAAACGTTGTCCATTTTCTCCGATAAGCGGTTGATCCTTTTGTTAATTAGTTCAAGTAACTGAGTAAGGTTACCTTGTGACGAATACTCTCCGTCCGTGTTATCGTCCATTTCTACCCGGTTGGCAACCAACGAGCAAACACAAGAAACCAAGAATAAGTCCAGACTAGTAAGCAATGAAACAATGGTGAAGCCAACCACAGGAGAAAAGTCCGGTTGTGTAGTTTCACAAAGGTTTTAATTTAATACCAAAATTGAAGTAAAATAACAACAAAAAGTATCTGTAAAACACTCGGCAGCGTTTAAAGCACTTGACAGCGTTTTTCGTCCCACCAAATAGCAGAACTTCCTCAGACAGCAACCAGCCATTAAACAGTTAAGACTTAAATAACCTCTTAGCTAATTAATTAATTACAGTTGATTTAGACACAAATTTTCATTTAACGTGGGCTCGCCTATTGTACATTTCATTTAACCAACTGTAAACACTGATTACAAATACATTCAGTTAACACTCGTCTATAAACCTAGTATAATATAACCCTAGTTCAACAGTGATAAAACATAGATTAAAAGTACATAAAATAAGAATACTAGTGTATTACTAAACATTTTAAATGTATACAGTTTTAAAATTTTATTGTGGTTAATAATAAAAACTATCAGTTCTTATAATTTGTTTTTTAACAACTAGACATAATTAAAAATAAGTAAGACTGTTCAGGAAACTATTTTTATACAGCTGTATTTCTGTTCAGCTTTTTACTTCTACCAATTTCTTTATTGAGTTTTCAACAGATTATTCCCAATGGATTATTTTGTGTGTTAATGTATTTTTAACTTTTAATTGCAAATTTTAATTACTCATGTGATTTTTGGTAGGTGTGGTTTATTTGGAGGAGGAAGGTATATAGGTGATTTATTAAATGATGTCTCTTTGTCTGAAGAAGTCCAGGCACTGACCTGTACGAAAGCGCTAACCTCATTAAACCTCTTTCTACTGTATTGGAACTTATCAAAGTGTCCTTTGTCCTTTGCCTTTTTTATTTTTCTGCAGTCTGTTTTCTATTTTTTGATTATCAAATCTATACCAGGGAATGCTGCATGATATCTGTGAAGCCAAATTAGGTCTGCGATCATAGATTAAATTTAGGGATTAAAAATGCTTTTTTTCCTCCTACTTTTGTTTTTAAATGGTGTATATAGTGTGTAATGTCAGATTGTTACACAATCAGGGAAGTTTGTGATCATGTTTGTACACATGCAACAATCACACAAAACAAATTGAACTTTTGAAAACTATTAGCACATACAGGGAATGCAGACATGGGAGGATTGATTTCTTACTACACTGTAGGCACTGTAGGCAAGAATAAACACATTACAGATCTAGTGCATAGAAACAAATGAGTTAAGGATTATTCTGTACAAAAAAAAAATAGAACTTGCTCAACATTTAATATGCCAAACTCTCATGCAATTATGGTTTGAGTAATAGCTTCACAGAAGAAGAAGAATGCTGGACATCTGTCTGTTTTTAACCTGTCCACCCACATACAGACTCCTGATGAATTCTTAATCCTTTCTAGAGGCCTCACATTCTGACCCAGTGAACTAGAGGATAGAATACATTTTTATGGAGAACCTGAAGAATGCTTTTATAAACTGAGGCTTAGAGAATTATTCCATGATAAAAAAAGAGAGGTGAGCACAGATAATATGAATTCTGAAACTGATAATAAGAAATTTTCATAGGTTCATACTAAGCTAACTGTTCTTGTGAGCCATTTTAAGCTTAGCCAATTATCCCTTGTGAGACTCAAACCTTGTGTTTGTAAGGCAAACACCTTAACCATTAGGCCACCCTCCCAACCGACTCTAACTTTTGCAAGTGATGGACATAATGCAGGGTTTGATAGCTCTATTAAGTGTTTTCATTGCAGTGTGAATTGCTGTGTCCTAAATCTGCAAAGACATAAGTTAAAACCCTTTCTTCTTCAATGAAAATGGCAAAAGCCTTTGAAAACCAACCGCTGCAACATCATAAAAAAGGCAGATATTTTTTTCTGTGGTGGTTATCTCAACCTATGATGTCTGTGTTAGTATAAGTCAAAAGATGGCTTTCTGATTACACTTACTATGCAGAATTGCCTGGTGATCCAGATAGATGCTACACAAAATAATTAAGAGGTATTATTAGTGCCTTCCTAATCCAAGATCACATTCAGGATACTCTAACTGACCTCATTCTCAGTCAGCTTATGTCAGGAGCCTTCTGTGTACTGCCAAAAACTCTTAAGCCAGGGAATCCTGGAACACTAATAATATCAGACAAAGTAACTCTGGCAGAAAGGATCTCTGGGTTCACAGATAGAATTCTGAAACCACTACTGAGTGAAAAAGGCAGCAGTATTCAAGACACAGCACTTTTTCTTTTCGCATTCAGTTATAGCAATGTACCACCTAACACTATTTTAACCACCATCAATGTTGGAGCACTATACCCAAACATCCTAGGATAAATTTGAGAAAAACAAATTGTCATACCTTGCTTCCAAATGTAGTGCAACAGTTAATAGAATTCACTGTGATACATAACAAATTTAACTGGAAATGTAAATCGGTTTGTTCAGGTTATGGGATCTGCAATATGCACCAGAGTAGATCCACAGTATGTGAGCCTTTTCACGGCAAACATAGAAGAGGGATGTCTGTGGCAATACTCATACAGGCTGCTTACTTATTTTCATTGTATTTATTTATTTATTTGATTTTATGCACCTAGCCAGGATCTTGCCCGGTGGCTGCATAACTAACATCCCGTCAGCCTATTCATTCCAGGGAAGCAGTATACAAGTATTCCAAGTTGAGTGAGAGCCCTACTATCCTTCTTTTACCTGGCAAGAACTGGGTGGTAAAAAACAGACCAGCTTGCTGGTCCTGGAGGTAGCCTACCCACTCCCCATAGGATGACAATCCAGCAAGCTCCACTGAGATCACTTTTGCTGTCTCCCAAGGTGAAGTGTGTGTTTGCATGCTGAATTACCCTCAGCTTTTCTGATGCTAAGCACAATGATAGCATAGGCTTGGCTGGCTTGAACTCTACTAGGCACCACCTAGGGTCCGACTAGGTGTCACCCTTGTAGCAAGCCAGAATCTTTCTCTTCAAGTGCATGGAAGGAGAAGCCAGAAATGACTGCTCACCCACATCTTCTTTGGCCTGCTCCTATAGTCACCACAGTGGCTGGCTGAACCTCGGTCATCTGCAGAGCGGTCAGTGCTTTATCCCTCTATGACACACAGCTGGCTCACTTATTTTCATATTATTGACAATTTATTCATAATTGGGATACATACTATTAACTTCTTCAAAGAATTTTACCAGGAAATTAGCTAAATTCATTCATCTACAAAACTCTCCTTGCAGTACTCAACTTCACATTTCATCTTTTCGGATACTATAAGCAACATTGCAGACATGTTTAATGGAAATCAGCAGAAATACAGAGAGACAGACAGATAAATCTGTACAGAAATAGCAATCATCCCAGCCACACAAAGCAGTTTATCACACATAATTAAGTATTACAATATCATGTCATTTCTTTCATTGGAGATATTTTGGAGCCTTCCTCAGGAAACCAGTATAAATGTTCATTTGAAATTGGAAAGCAAGGAAAGGAACAGGAAATTGCAGCAACTCTGACACAGTCAATGTTGAGGAGTGATAGGCCAGTAAGTTCCTTTACGACAGAGCAATGGATGATATGATGATACAGGAAGAAATTGAAGAGAATGTGCCACAGGAAGATGCTATAGAATACTCCATAGAATGCCTGCAGGAAATGGAGAACAAAAAATGTGCCCTTTGTTTTAGAACAAAATGAGCTAAGAGAAGAGTCGCTTGAGTTAATAGAGATAGACATATTAAGATCAATGAAAGAAATAGACGGCAGAAGGTCACTAAAACCCCAAAAGTCAGAAGTTTGATAAAACAAATGAATACAGTAATTAGGAATGCTCATAGAAATCCATGTGATATAACATAAGTAAACAGGATATATTAGGGTGCATCTAAATTAATAACTGATAAAGTTCTACCACAAGAACACAGGGTAGTAAGGGAAAGGAAGGGGAAAATTGAATACCATCATGGAAGTATCGAATAGAGAAAACTATCAAACATTAAGGCAAGAAGTGTCACTGTTAGAAGAATATACAAGAGGAAACAGATCAACAAAAATACTCAGAAAGATATACATGATAAAAGCAATGCGTAATATTAGAATGTATCAGGATCAATCTTGCACTATTGCAAATAATAAACTAAAATATCAGCAAAGGCAGAAAAACTTAGAAGATACACAGATAAATATAAAGAAAAGTACAAAATAAATGATTGATGACCCTAAAAAGTTCTATAGAGAATTGGGAAACAAGGTAAAAGGAATTGAAAGACCACCCAAAAAAAAAAAAAAAAAGAAACAGACACATTTTGGAGAAATACCTATGAAGATCCTGTGGAATATAACAAAGATGCTAAATAGAGAGAAAAAGTAAAAGAAAGAATAAGAAGTTCAAAGGTGCGGGATATGAAATGGGATGAAGTAACATCCAGAGAGACTGAGATAAAGTTAAGAAAAGCCTCTAATTGGAAAATACCAGGCATAGATGCAGTACCTAAATTCTGGCTAAACCTATTAACATCTTTGCATGAAGATTTAGCCATGAGTAACAACTATTTATATGCTCACCCCAAACAGACGCCAACCTTGTTAACAATAGGAAAAACAATGCTCCTACTTAAGAATGAATCTGCAAGTTATCTTAAAAATTATAGACCAATAACTCGCCTTCAGACGACCTATAAACTATACAGCAGAACTGATGCCAACAGAGTTTATTGTCATCTAGAAGAAAATTCAATCATGACAATCAAACAAACGAGTAATAAAAGAAAGTGATATGGAGCAAAGGATCATCTGTTGCTAAATAAAGTCATAATGGAGAACTGTAAAAAGGGGAAGAGTATGGCAGGGATTGACTACAAAAATAAGTTCGATAGTATCCCACATTCATGGATAAAAGAGTGATTAAAAATGTATAAGATACACCCTACACTGATCAGTGACCATGAAACAGTGGCAGAACACTTTGCAATTAAGCCACGATGAAGGATAAATTATTAAGCTAAGGAAAAATTAAAAGGAGGATATTCCAGTTTGACTCCCTGTCACCACTTCTATTCTGTCTTGTTCATAACCATTTAAGCTGTCTACTTAACAGATTAGGCCATGGCTATAATTTGGCTCCTAGAAAACAACAAAGTGTAAAGCCCTCTCATCTTCTCTTTGTTGATGATTTAAAACTGTATACCTCATCAGATGAGGAGCTGAAAGCACAACTGCAAGTAGTCAAAACTTGTTCAGATGATATAAGAATGTCATTTGGTCTTGTCAAATGTGCAAAAGCAACCTTTAAAGCAGGAAAACTGTAGCACCAAGAAAACATCAGTTTGGGGCAAGAATGTGATATAAAAGAACTTGAGCAAGAGGGACTGCATAAATATTTGGGAATTGATGAAGGATCAACAATAAAACATGAACAAATGTGAATAAAACTTGTTAAGGAATATTTTAGAAGACTTAAATTAATCCTGAAAACAGCGTTGACATCTAGAAACAAAATTCAAGGTATAAACCAATTTGCTCTTCCTGTCCTAACTTACCCAATACATGTTGGATATGTTACACAGGAAAGCAAAAAGGATACTTCATGCTCACCAAATGATTTATAAAAATCAGTGCATACCAAGATGATATATTCCCCATTCTGAAGGAGGCATGGTCCTCCTTGAAACTGATTACATGTATATATCTGCAATTGTGGGACTGCACGGGCCCAATATAGAATTTCAAAATTCCACAATTCTGACGTTCTAAATACAGACACTCAGAACCTTGAGATTGTGGAATCTAGAAACCTGTAAATGGAGATCGCCATACAATGCGGAATGGGAATATTACCATTCTCTTTGCTGTAGTGTGATCTCGGAGTTAGTATATTTAAGTTGCAGGGGGTGTGGGGGGCACAATGTCGGAGTTAGTATATTTAAGTTGCACGGGGTGCGGGGCCACAGATGCCCACATAGGCGGTGCAGGGGGGCTTGCCCCACTGCAAAAACATGTTTTTTGATGTGTTCTTGTTTTTTTTTTTTAATTTCAAGATTCCACAATCTCAAGGTTCTGAGTGTCGGTATTCAGGATATCGGGATTGTGGAATTTCGAAATTCTATAGTGGACCCGAATGTACACATATCTGCTCACCTCACAAGACCCAAATGTAGTGAAAGTTTTGAAACATGAGGAGAATAAATCTGGGATGACTTCCCTGCTTAGTCTAGCAGAAGCATATTGGTGTCAAGTAGAAATGGAAATCAAACCAGAAGTAGATAAAGATCAGGCAGCAACTGAATGTGCCAAAAAAAATCAAAACAATAGAAAGACTATAAGGTGAAGGATCAGATGAGAAGGCAAGAAATGTGGAAAATGCATAAGTATAGTTGCAAGTATAGAAAACTTCTGGAAGAACCTCATGTTGATCAGAATCGAACACAGGAATGGTTAAGGAGAGGCGAATTCAAACCAAAAAGTGAAAGGTTAATATTGGTGGCCCAAGATAATTGGCTATGTACACATTGATTTACAAAGTCCATTGAACATGTGGGAGAAACTGACAAATGTAGGTTTTATAAAACAGAATTAGAAACAGTTGCACAGCTTGTTGCTGGTTGTGACATACTAATGGCAGAAGGATTGTATACTGAAAGGCATAATAATGTGGCAAGACTGTTGCACTGGGGATTGTGCAAACATTATGGTACTGACGTGGCTGAAAAACACTGGGAACATGGACCACAAAGCATCAAAGCATCATAGAAAATGAGAGCCTACATCACATGGAATCATGTATTGCCAATAGTTCAAAAGATAGATGTGAGAAAACCAGATATAATGGTCCTTGAAAGGAAGACAAAAGTAGCATTGATTATTGAAATCACTACACCCAGTGACTACAGTGTCTTGCATACAGAGACACACAAAGTCATAAAATATCAAGATTTGCAGGCAGAAAAGAGAGTAATGTGGAAGAAAGATACCCAGACAGTTACAATAGTAGTAGGAACAACGAGTCTTATAAAAATAATCTACAATCGTATTTAGATATGTTACCAACACATGTAACCCCTTATGAATTGCAGAAGGAGTCATTACTGTCACATTGCAGGTGCTGCAAAGAACACTTCTGGCTGACATCAAAGATTGATAATTTGATGAATTTTTCTCATACTTTGACATAGGAATGGGGTCCAGTCTCATCATGGTATTAGAAACCAAAAAGATTTGGAGAAATTAAAAAAGGGAGAAAGAAATGCACAGGTGGCACAAATGAAGGAAACCTTCATTGCTCTGGATCAGTCAATTTGGATGCTTGTTAGAGTTACAGGAAAAGGAATTCAGCTACTGAGAAATCTGTTACTCCAGGAGAAAGACAAAGTCCTCTTGGCAATGTAATACTTGTGTCAATCTATTTTTCAGACCTTAGAACTCTGCAAAAATCATAGGGCACCTTTAACCACTATTTAGTGAGAGATGGCAATTTGAGAATTATTCTTTCAAGAACTTTGACTATTGCTCTGTAAACAATTAACCATTCTATGTAACCTTCATGTAAGAAATGGACTGAGACCAGACCATAACACAGTCCAAAATTGTACAAAACCCCCTGCAATCATCAAAAATGCACAACATGTCGTGATTCTTCCTACCCACATGTTTTTTTCCATGCACTTCTGAAAATGTTGCTTATATAATCAAGTATAGGAAATATCCAGTAACAGATTATATAACAGAGAGATGCTCAAGGAACCAGGATGATGTCCACAGACACAATGTTACCTGCAGAATGACTCACCCGCTAGTGGAAGGCACTTTTCTCACATTGATCTTTGTGTATTAAGTATGCCATTTATGATTCTTCAGCCTTCTGCATCATACATGACAGTTATGATTCTTCAGCATTCTGCATCAGACATGGCAGTTATGATTCTTCAGCATTCTGCAGCATACATGACAGTTATGATTCTTCATAATTCTGCATCAGACATGACAGTTATGAATCTTCAGCATTCTGCATCATACATGACAGTTTTTCAGCATTCTGCATCATACATGACAGTTATGATTCTTCAGCATTCTGCAGCATACATGACAGTTATGATTCTTCAGCATTCTGCATCAGACATGGCAGTTATGATTCTTCAGCATTCTGCATCATACATGACAGTTATGATTCTTCAGAATTCTGCATCAGACATGACAGTTATGATTCTTCAGCATTCTGCATCATACATGACAGTTATGATTTTTCAGCATTCTGCATCATACATGACAGTTATGATTCTTCAGCATTCTTCAGCATACATGGCAGTTATGATTCTTCAGCATTCTGCATCATACATGACAGTTATGATTCTTCAGCATTCTGCATCAGACATGACAGTTATGATTCTTCAGCATTCTGCATCATACATGACAGTTATGATTCTTCAGTATTCTGCATCATACATGACAGTTATGATTCTTCAACATTCTGCATCATACATGACAGTTATGATTCTTCAGCATTCTGCATCAGACATGACAGTTATGATTCTTCAGCATTCTGCATCATACATGACAGTTATGATTCTTCAGCATTCTGCATCATGCATGACAGTTATGATTCTTCAGCATTCTGCATCAGACATGACAGTTATGATTCTTCAGCATTCTGCATCATACATGACAGTTATGATTCATCAGACATGGCAGTTATGATTCTTCAGCATTCTGAATCAGACATGACAGCTATGATTCTTCAGCATTCTGCATCATACATGACAGTTATGATTCTTCAGCATTCTGCATCAGACATGGCAGTTATGATTCTTCAGCATTCTGCATCAGACATGGCAGTTATGATTCTTCAGCATTCTGCATCATACATGACAGTTATGATTCTTCAGCATTCTGCATCATACATGACAGTTATGATTCTTCAGCATTCTGCATCAGACATGGCAGTTATGATTCTTCAGCATTCTGCATCATACATGACAGTTTTTCAGCATTCTGCATCATACATGACAGTTATGATTCTTCAGCATTCTGCATCATACATGACAGTTATGATTCTTCAGCATTCTGAATCAGACATGACAGTTATGATTCTTCAGCATTCTGCATCATACATGACAGTTATGATTCTTCAGCATTCTGTATCATACATGACAGTTATGATTCTTCAGCATTCTGCATCATACATGACAGTTATGGTTCTTTAAGGAAAATTCAATACATGACTGGAAAGAATGTGAGCAATGATAAAACTAATTCAGTTCTTTGATGTGGCAGTTATTGTTCTAAACATGATGCTTGTTTTTATGAGACATTGTATCATTTAAGAGATTTTCCTCTCAAACAACTAACATGGGGCAAACAGTTGGTATGCCAAAGACCATTAAATGTCTGTTTTACTGGGAATTAAGAATTTTGTGATGATTTCAGGTTGAATCCAAAATGTTAACTGTCAGAAGGTTGTTAGCAGTATGCAACAATGCAACCTGTGAAAGATGATAGGATTTCTGAATTTTATGGAAGCTGTGTTTTATTCTTACAGAGTGGTTCATTTCATGTAAGGTTAATATTTTAATTTTAATATTATTGACCCCAAGTTTAACATTCAGAAAGAGGCTGATGTTCAGTACGTTTTAATATTATACCAAAACTACATGGTCAGTATTGCTACTCATCAATGGCATCAACTGGGGCTTAGTGCTGACATGTTAACATAGTCATACTTGTATTGTAGGACAGCTAATGAGTTATCTTTCCCAAATTCTGCTTCTAGCATTAGCCAGTCACAGTTTGGTGTAGTACAGTAACTGACCATAACATGTCTCTTTTAATGCTCCATCTTAATATGGTCATTGTCCTATTGGCATTTATCCACATAACCAATTTAAATGCATCCCGGTATTCTAACCTAGTACTTTATTCTCTTGCAGTCATTAGTGACTCCAGGTTCCTTTTCTTGCTGAGGCACAATATGGGCACAGTAGTTGGTGGGGTACATGTGAACCCCCCCCCACAAAACAAAAATATATATACCGCCGTACTAGCTAAGTCACAAGACAGCATATTATCTAAACAACAGAATATTTGTACAGTCAAAATTTGCAATACAACCTCAGATGAAGTACACTGACAGTAGGAGTTCCTAAAGGCTAGTATCTTGGGCTCCTACTGTTACCACAATGAATTAACTTCCTATGTCCAATGTAATGTAAAAGTTATTTTATATTCAGATGTTCAGGTCTTCTGCAGAATGCTTATTCCCTCTCTCCAGCATATAAGCCTGAGATTCTCATATGTCAACAAAAAAACTACACTAAATTATGAGCTAGGGCAGTGGGTTAGTATTGAGGTTTTCTGTGCTAAGGGGTGCAGAGTTCAAATTCTTTTACTCCCCAGCATTTGTAACTGCCTTTTCCCTTAATTATTTTTTTTTGTATGTAGTATCCCTGTGGAACTACCTGTGTCAAGGCATTTACACAATCAAGAAATTCAAAGAATCATTCAACTGAGTAAATTAACATATGAATATCTCAGGTTTATATGTCTTGTGGTGATGCAGAGAACTAATGTGGGGGAGATGGCATGATACAGGGTTGGAATCTGTATTTTTGGTGCATTCCTTGCTGTTTAATGGTTTTTCACACCATAGGAATACTATATAGAGTATTCCTGGTGCCTAGGGTTCCATCCTGACACATGTTATATCTAAGCGCCATTCAGGCATCTGTTTAAAGAATTTTCTCTGGTGGCAAATTGTTTCCCTGCCCCTAGTTCCTGTACTGTTTAACTGCCCTTCAGATGTGTGTTTAATCACATAGTCCTGTTGGCTAGAGTTTCTCTCCAGCCCCCGATTCCCATTATGTTTAAGTGCCATTCAGGCATGAGTTTAGAAAGGTATCCATGGTGGCTAATGGTTTACCTACCCAAAGTTGCATGCTTTGCTCATTCATCCTGAGGTGTGCAAAAGTATGACAGCCACCACAACAACACGCACACACACACACACACACACACACACACACACACACACACACACACACACACACACACACACACACACACACACCACACATTCACACATTCGTTTCATTCACACACACACAAACACACAGCATCCTCCTCACTGAATCACACTATTACACTTACAAACACACTCATCCATTCATGCACCCACACACACATACACACACACACACACACACAGACACACACACACACACACACACACACACACACACACACACACACACACACACACACACACACACACACACACACACACCTCATTAATTTCATTCACACACACACAAACACACAGCTTCCTCCTCCTCCTGACTGAATCACACTATCACACTTACAAACACACTCATCCATTCACCCCCCCCGCACACACCAACACCCTCACACATACATGCAAACACCTAACTTACACCCTCACTAACTCCCCTACATCTTCTTCCCAAGCAGATGCACACTCACACATGCTGTCACACATGCAGCCCCTCACATACACAAATGTACATACCCCCTAAAACTACCTTACCACTAAACTCCACTGCACTTGCCTCTTCTAAAGTTAATGAGCACAGCCCTTTGTCAGTGTTCATTATTGAGAATGGCCAGGAGTGGCCATGTTGATTTACATAGTCAAGTTATTATTTCAATTGCTTGACTGTGTAACCATCTTAACACAGGTAATTTCACAAGTAGAACACATGGCTAATTAGACTATGCCTCTTTAGCATGTAGCATGGCCATGGAGACTGCCCACCATGATGCTGCATGTCTTCGTACAAAAACACCCTGGTAGGACTGCCTCTGAATTCCAGAAAGTTACCATGACACATAGAAGTAACTTTTTATGATTTCAAGTGTGTGTGTGTGTGTGTGTGTGTGTGTGTGTGTGTGTGTGTGTGTGTGTGTGTGTGTGTGTGTGTGTATTAAATATAAAACATATTTTGGATGTAAAATACCTGTTCCAACAACAACTACATGTGCTACAGCAAGTTTAAAACATTGGGTGGAGGAAGTATTTTACATGAAAAATATATAAAAAAGGAAAAATATGTATATATTAATAAAAACAAATCTAAAATAATGTAACAGCCCATTATCTAAGCACAACAATGTACTCCAGGGTGGGTGGGTGTTTTGAGAAAAAAATGGACCTTCCATGGATGGTGAGGGCTGTGGTAATAGGCCTCATAACAATTGTAGGTGGTCCATTATTTATCTGATAATACCCACCTTCTTGAGCATTATTGCTTGCTTAAAACACTAGATGTCAGCAACATCAGTCTGTTTTCTTGCAACACTATAAAACCTGTCAACATGAGCTTGTAAACTCTACTAGCTTCCCTAATGTTGGTCAGGAATAAAGCGGACAAGGTTTAACCTTTCAAGTATATCTCTATGAGCAGCAACAACCACTGTTTTCAGTTGGGAATCACCACCAGTGCAGTTTGTATTGGTGTGCCAGCAGTGATTCAAAACTTTTTACGTTTTTCATTGACCTCTGAGATTGTGTGATCCTGTAATTACATAAATAAGAGGGGTGTGCCAGACAAATACCCATCATTGTGGTTGCAGGGAATCTTGCCTTAAGCAAAATGTTAACCAAATATGATTAGAAAAATGAGTTAAACACCCAGCAAGTTGCATGAATAGTACAAAACACTGTCAATGAACAAACACAATGAAAACGTTAATGTAGCTTGCGTATGTCATTCAGAAAATATCTCATATAGAAAGCACTAAAGGGATGCATAGAAACTAATGAAACAAAACAATGAAACAGCAACCGCCATGAAGTGAGAAGAAAGTGACCTAATGCATAGAGTTGTACAATGGCGTAGAAAAGAAGCAGCAGAAGCTAATGAAGACTGCATTTTAGAAAATGTGAAGGAGACGCAGTCAGTTCCTAGAAATCGTCATCATAGAAAATGCACTGAATGTAAGCCCTGAAGTTGTCCACAGGCTGCCAAATAAGCAATGAAGCTCAGAAGATGGAAAAAAAAGAAAATCTACTAAAATGTCCTACTTTACAAGTTTCAACAAAACTTCTGTTGTTTGAACTCAAAACTCAAGAATGAAAGCATAGGCAAAGATGACATTATAGTGATAGATACAACTACTAATATGACACATTTAACTCCCTTAACTGATGAACATTTTTAGAAGGTTTGTGCTTAGAACACTGTCTTTTTCAGGCTGTTTGTGGCACTTTGATTTAAAAGCCTCTGACTCCAAATGTTTCAACATTTACTCATGACACTTTCAGTGACTGTAACTAACATTATCTATAAAACACAAATGGACTGGGCTCATAACATCAAAAGAAATAAAAAGAGCAGCTGCATACTGATTATAAATGAAAAATAAAAAAAATAACATTTTAATGGATTTTTTATGCCTCAGCATATACAAAGAATGAAAAGATCACTTTTAACAACTTTATTTGTCCAGCAGTAATGCAACAAATAAAACATTGTGAAAACATCATAACAGAAAATTAACTGTTTCAGTATAAAAAACAAAAAATAACCAGTAGTCTCTCAGGAAATGAGATTTACTAAGCACTTTCATCCTAATGTATAATAACACGGATGTCATCAGAATAAAAAACATTGCACAGAATACTTTAATAATCCCTCACAAATCAAGTGTCAAAAAATCACGACACAACACAAAAATCATAACATATAAATACTGTAAAAATGCAATACATAAAACAATACTAGAAAAGCAAGTGTAAATGTTTCAAATAAATATAAACCTCATATTTTGTTTGAAGCATTTGTACTTGGTTTATCAGCATTGTTTTATGTGCTTCACTATATTTATTTATGCCATGTATTATAATTAATTTTATGTATCCTAAATGAACTTTTTTACGATTTCTGTGTCATGTAATGTGATTTTTGACATGTAATTTGTGAAGGGTTATTGAAGTCTTCTGGATGATGGTGTTTATTACTCTGATGAAGTCTGTGTTATATTAGAGAAAAGCCTTTAATAAATTCTTATTTTCTGAGAGATTACTGGTTGTTATTTTATTTTTGCAGCTCATAATTTACCTTCCACTGCTGTGTTTTCATCTATATTTCTTTATCTGTTTCAATATAAACAATATGCAAAGTCTGCATTCTTCTTAAACCCTTTGACATGTCATACACTTCACATTCTCTTACAGATATCCATTTTTACCTTTTCCATCCTTTGATATACTTAACCCTTTTCAGTTTCACACAAAGACACTCACAACCATCTCAAGTCATTACACTCACACATGTACACTCATACACACTGAAAACTGTTATACTAATCATGTTAATGCTGACTGTTGCACAAAAAGCTTTCTACATGGCCCACCTCATAAATAAGGTTATTTCATCCAGAACAAGGAGGTCATAACATTCCTGTACTCCTCCCTTATCAGACCCATTATCGAATATAATGCCCCCTTCAGCATGTACCTTGCCAAGCACATGCAGCAGCTGGAGAGACCACAGAGGTTCTTGACCAGGAAAATCCAGGGTCTCAAACACCTATCCTATACAGATAGGCTAAAAGCCCTGTCCCACTACTCAGTCTCATACAGACTGCTCAGAGGTGACCTGTGTCTGGCATACAGGGCCGTCTCAGACTCAGGCTTGATGGAGTTGTTGCATATCTGTAAGTCAAACTCCACTCACGCAACCTGCGCGGAAGGCCTTAACTTGGTCTGGGACATTAATAAAACTTGTTGGTGGGATAGATTTGTGTCCCAAAGACTCCCTCATTGGTGGAATAGACTCCCTCTTTATGTCAAGCAGAGTACCTCTCTAGCCCTCTTTAAGTGGAACCTGGACAATTGGATGGGAAACAGAAAATTCATCCCTGGAATCCCACCTGTGTCCCTGCTTGACAGGGAAAATAGGTGCTGACTTTAAGGGAAGATGAGTGAAATTCTTGGCTAGACTTATAAGCACCTCTGGGCCAGTAGCCTAGTATCATCCTATGAACCTATGAACCTATGGAAAAAGAAAGCGATATAACAATGAAGTCAACCTTATGAACAGTATTATATAAGAATTACTCAAACAAACATTTTATCTGTCTATCTATATGTATACACACACACACACACACACACACACACACACACACACACACACACACACACACACACACACACACATATATGTGTTTGTGTGTGTGTGTGTGTGTGTGTGTATATATATATATATATATATATATATATAATATGTGTGTGTGTGTGTGTGTGTGTGTGTGTGTGTGCGTGCCTATGTGTGAATGTATATATATATATATATATATATATATATATATATATATATATATATATAGATAGATAGATAGATAGATATATCTGGGGAAACTGATTTTGATTAAGTTCCCCTTTGGTTGACATCTGCTTAATCGACAAAATTTAGTTGACTACACAGCTGGTTGATAGGTATATGAGACTGCATATTTCTTGAGGTAGGGAAATTTCCCTTTTCCCTGACATTGCTTGATCTCAGATTTTTACCATTTTTTTAAACAGTGTTTTGCATGTGCCATTATTTCTTGTTTGCTGCATGCATAGTAGCTTGTTGGCATTTGCAAACTCCACCTTTTGTGGTTGACTATACGAATTATGAATCAAGAAAAAAAGGGAAACAATCAGTATAAAAAAATAAGCACAGGTCATTGATGTACCTAATAGTAGTTTACCTTGTTAGCTATTTATAATACATTCCTTATTTCTTAACATGCTGCCTGAGACTGGATAAGCAATTTACAAAGAAACAATAGAGGGATGTATGTACGTTTCTCAAATATGAACAATATATACAAGGGAGGAATGAGGTTTAAAAGAAGGCAGGACTTGAATGAGCTATGTAATGTTTGACTGAAAATGATTGGGTAGATTACAAGTGATGTATAATGTTTGCAACTGGGAGTGTGTCAGTATGGTTTGTGATGTAAAATGCTACAACTAGGATTGTGTCAATGTGGATTGTTTTCATTTATATAAATGTATGATTGCTTATGTCACAAGTGATAGTTTAATAAAGCATTTTTCTTTTTTAAAAAAGGGTCAGGAATTGAATAATTTATGTAATGTTGCTTAGGGTATATGATATATAGCAATATATGTGAAGTATAATGTTTGTTAATGTTAATTTAATACAGTTTGATTACTTTTGTGTAAATATAAATTTGCCTATGTCACAAGTGATAATTCAATAAAGGTATTTAAAATAATATGCAACAAAATCTACAAGATTTAGTATCATTGCCTGGAAGTGTTTACATAGATACAGTTGTGTTGGCATGGTTTGGAATGTATAATGTTTGCAACTGAGATTGTGTCACTATGGTTTATTTTCATTTATATAAATGTAACATGGCCTGTCTCATACATGAGAATTTAATAAAGATGTTTCTTATTTAAAAAAAAAGAACAAGATAATAGATATTTACCCTAAAAAAAACTGTTTTTTACCAAGTTCTGCATTGTGTAATCATATCTTTGGACTTCCTGCATATGTCTGCCATGGTGCCCACCCATTTATTATTTATTTTTTTTGTTAAAATGTTCCTGTTATAGCTTCCTCTCTTCCCCTTGTCAACTAATTATATAACCTCTTCTTTTCCCCCTAATCTTCCATTTTCTTGTTTTTGCTTTTTTGCCATTAACAACGCTATTCAAAGTAATTCTATCTTATATGAACTATTTAAAATAGCTATTATTTTGTTATCATGCCATTTTGCCTTTGTCAGGTCACTAAAGATCATTATAAACTCTTCTAAAGTCTCACATTTCCAAACTATATCTGCCCATTTACCCATCAGGCTAGTCTGACATCTCCATCAGCTGTCATCAAAGCCTGGAAACATAGTGCTGAACTTGGCTGGCATGTAAAAGTATCTGTATAAGCATGTAAAGATACACCATTTGTTTACCTGCACTGCTTTACCTGGTAGTATCCATTTCTTCTCCCATCAATCTGGTATTTTTCTTCTGCTCATAATTTTCTTCACCTTTGGACTTCCCACACCTGTGGGATTTTATTTTTTTTTCCATTTTTTTTCTTTGTTTTGGTTTCCTCATACCTCATGCCTCATACCTTCCAGGCTTCTTCCCCAGTGTCCATGTCCATCATTGATATTTCCAGCCCATATTTCCATCCTTGGGACTAATACTGATTTTCAGACTGGGGGAGTCAGCAGCAACTGCTAATGCAGTAGGAGGAGACTTTACATTATAAGCTACCTTCTTGATCATACCCTCTTTTATGTTCATCCTAGGACTGTCTGAGAGCTACTGTTCTATTTATGGACCACACATCCCCTTAGGGAAAGCTGAGATGAATGTTACTCTCCTGAGATGGGCACGAGCACCTCAAACAGCTGAGAAGCTACTCAAACCTAGATCATGTGTTCCATAGTTAGGGCTTTTCCCTCTATGCCACAGTGTTGGCTCTAGTAAATTTTATCTGTTGACCTTCTATTTATTATCTCTTTCATTCTTTCCTTTCTCCCATAACAAACTTATTATATCTGTCAACTTATCTCTTTCTTCCAGTACTCAGTCCATCTTTCTCACTTCATGGTGTACACCGAAATAGTTTATGAATGTTTCTTTGCACAGCCCAGATATCACTTTTGCTTCTTCCAGATTCAATACTTTTTGCCCTTCAATTAATTTCTCCCAGTGCTGCATACCTGTCCATCATTTTCTCCACCTGTACACACTCCTAGTACTGCACTCCTGTCCCTCATTGTCTCCTCCTCTCCCAGTACTGCACACCTTTCCATCATTGTCTCCACCTCTACACTCCCACTACTGCACAGCTGTCCTTCATTGTCTCCCCCTCTACAATCTCCCAGTACTGCACACCTGTCCATCATTGTCTCCTCCTCTCCCAGTACTGCACACTTGTCCTTTATTGCCTCCTCCTCTCCCAGTATTGCACACCTGCCCCTCACTGTCTCCTCCTCTCCTGGTACTGCACAGCTGTCCTTCATTGTCTACACCTCTACACTCTCCCGGTACTGCACACCTGTCCTTCATTGTCTCCTCCTCTCCCAGTACTGCACACCTGTACTTTATTGTCTCCTCCTCTCCAAGTACTTCACACCTGTCCCTCATTGTCTCATCTTCTCCCAGTACTGCACACCTGTCCATCATTGTCTCCTCCTCTCCCAGTACTGCACACATCTGTTATTGTCTCCTCCTCTCCCAGTACTGCACACCTGTCCATCATTGTCTCCTCCTCTCCTAGTACTGCACACCTGTCTGTCATTGTCTCCTCCTCTCCCAGTACTGCACACCTGTCTCTCATTGTCTCCCAGAATGCACAGATGTCCTTCATTGTCTCCACCTTTACACTCTCCCGGTACTGCGCACATGTCCATCATTGTCTCCATCTCTACACTGATATATAATCAATTCTTTCTTCAATTCTGCCCCTGTTGGTAAAATCACTTGACTCCATTGTCTCATATCCATGCTCTGAAAATCTCTACTTAACACATTAATTAGTGCTCCAAGAATGGAATTTGTATTTCTTCCACACTGCCCCCCAACTAGCCTCAAATTAGTCTACCTCTCCTACCCACGTAGCCTTGATTTTTATCATATCTTTACAGCTAGCTTCATATAATTGATTTACATATTTCGACATGAAGGATAAATGTATTTCAGAGCAGTATTTTTCAAGTAGTTTTCAAGAACCAGCACTCCAATTGCCTCTCCCTTGGCCAAAGTTAACTTGTTCTATGTTACCTGTGAGACTTCTCCCTCCCAAAGAAAATCTCTTATTGAGCTCATAAATTTTTGGGGGTTCTTTATACTAAGGAGATACCAAAACATTTGTACCAAATATAACACATGGGGTTCTACATGCCATCTCAACACCTGTACCCGTCTGGTCTAAAGCTCAGTTTAATTTTTTCCAGTTTAAGTTACACTGAATCTTTGCCAATGTTTTATCTAATGATGCATGCTAAGAGGCATTGTAGGTCTCCCTCATCCAAACCCTTAAACATTTCACTGTAGTATTTTCCAAAGACTGCACCAATTTGTCCCTACTTGTGTTTCTTTGGGGATGTTTAGCTCAGTTTTTTTTTTTGTTTTACCTTTATTTATTTAGCAGCTGGATGATTCCCTGAAGTTTCTCAACATGATCAATAGCTTCCCATAATCTTCTCCAAGCTTAGACATGGTATCACATTGCTCACATACAATACAATCTTAATTTCCAAGTTTTCACACAGGTACCCTTTCATGTCTGAACATTGCAACATACTGGTTACTAGTTCTGAATATAGTGTAAATAAAAGTGTGGACTCAGGACAACCTTGTCTAGTTCATCTTGAAAAATATAATGAGTCTGACCCCCCCCCCCCGCCATTTAACCTGCACCATTTCATCTTGGTAAATATTCTTCAATAGTTCTATACATGTGGTAGGAAAACCTATCACTGCCAAAAGTAATAATAAATACCCCCTTCAACCCTGTCAAATGATTTTCTGCATCTACAGAAACAATAACTATTTGTCATTTATTAACCTTTGCTTCTTCTATTATCAATAGCATATGTATACCACTGTCAAATGTCCTTCTCTCTGACAAAAACCCACAATGATCTAGGTCAATTCAATCCGGCAATACTGCTGTCAGCCTTTTGGCCATTATTCCCATAAATACTTTATAATATAATCATGATTTAAAACTGTACTTGCTCAATATCAGTATATTATTTTGGGATCCTGGCCTTCTTTTGGTATAGATACTATCAGACATTATTAGTCTCTCCACCCCTCCAAGATTTAACAATCTGTCCAGAGGCTGATACTTGATTAAAGAAATTGGTTCAAACTCTTCCATCATGCCCCGGGCTTGTTCTGTATGAGGATACCATTTTAGGATCCTGGCCCTCCATTGGTATGGACACTTTCACTCCCTCCCTCCCTCCAAGATTGTAGAATCTGCCCAGAGGCTAATACATGATTAAACAAATTTGTCCAAAGATTTTTCAACCTTATCCAGCCCCAGTTGCCAAACCTCTATTGGTATTCCATGAAGTGCTGTTTTTTTTTTTTTTTTTTTTTGCTGTGTTGTCTCTCTCTGTGGTTCCCCTCACCTTCACTTCAGATATATTCTGCATTGTGTCTCCCCCCACTTGCATATCACACATTGGCACATTACACTTATTTAAATCTTCCATTATACCCTGGGCTTTACACTAATCAATTTCTTCCCCACTTCACAATTGTTAATAATAAATCTTAAACCTATTCAATATCCCTTTCTGTGAGCTGATCCTTTCCTCTCTATCACGTTATAACTGATATACCATTATTTCTACCCTCTGTTGTCTATATACATCATGCTGCTAAAGATCTCGTAGCAGTTGGAAAATTGGTCTCCTACAGTTCCTGAACCACAACCCTCTGAGCTAAAATTCTCTAAACCTCTAATTTCTTTCTTTTTTCAATACCCACGTTTATGCATTCCTTCCTGAATCACTTGACTGCCTTGCAGCTGCATGATCTTAAGATTTTGGAACTTCTCCTTACCCTTCCTCTTTCTCTCACATCTATATATTTTTATTTTCTTCTGAATCATATCCTTGAGCTTCCTGTTCAATTCAACCTACCTCTCGGGGGTAATATCCACTGTTTCTTCAAGTTTTGACATTAAAGCAACCCTCAGCCAGCCCATCAGGTGAATAACAAGTTACACAAAACCTCCAATGAAAGTCCTTACTACCTTCACTCCCAAAACTAATCTTTGTCATTAAGTGCACATGATCTAAATGAGTTATCAGACCAACCTCCACTCCTTTGACTTTCAAAATGTGTTCCCTTGTGATATCATTTTCTCATTTCTAGAACACTTTTGTCACTTGGGCTATGGTACGTATATCCTGCCTCCCTTTGCTGTCTAAACCTCCTCCTTACATCTATTATCCCTAAACTCTTCAGTAAAGTTCTAATATTTTTTCTGACTTTGTTATACTTCTCAGTTTTCCTGTAGGCCCTACATTGTCCTCCCCAAATATCATATTCCATTCTCCTATCATTAACAAATCCCCTTCATAAAACTGCATGATCTGAAGTACGATCATTCTCACCAACCTTTATCTTCAATCATGGTAGGGGGTGGGGTGGGGTGCAGATATAACAATACTATTGTAACTTTAGTCCCTCTACATATACCTTTCCATCCTGCAACAGAGCCTTCATCACTTTACATTACCCCTTTTTCCTTCACTCCTAATGAACTTTCTTCCAGTATTACAGTCCAAAAAAATACTGGATAATAGGAGAACAGCAAATACCAAGCATCACTTTTTTCCTTTTAAGTTCTTTTTTGCTCACCCCCAAACGTATATATCCCCAACTCCATGATCACCATATCTTTGAGAAGAAGGAGTACTTGGGCCTGATATATGCAACTCTGCATTTTTGCTCCTTCACTCTTACTATTCTGCAAATTACAGTAATGAGTCTCAGAAAATCAAACAGTTACCAAACATAATTTGTCTGTGGGACAAGTAGCAGAACTAGAACATACAAATGGGTACATAAAACAATATGGGGTATCGATCAATAAAGGCCGATTTCTATTAAATCATCATCATTGATCCCCTTTTTCCCATTATCTACGTGGGGAGAAGGAGTCACATCAAATGTCACCATCTCTCTCGATTCTCTGCCAGTTTCCTATCTCCTTCAAAAGTCATGCCTTACTGTCACAGGGCTTTTCTCCCACAATCCATCCAGCATTTGCTGGACACCTTCATTTTCCTCTTGCCTTCTTCCTGTCTATCCCAATTCTTCTTCACCAGATTGAGTGGTGCTTTCCTGCACATGTGCTTGAATCACTGTAATCTATTCCCTTTCACCTTTTCTGCAATGGGAGCTACTTTGGCATCTGCTCTAATGTTATCATTTCTTCATCTTTCCCACAATTTGTATCCTACCACTCAGCTCAGTCACTTTATCTCCATCACCTCTGGCTTCCTCAACTGCTCTGCATTTATTGCCCAGGTTTCTGTACCATATAGTAGTACTTGTCTCACCACTGCTCTGCATACCTTACTTTTCAATGTTTTTGTACTCTTCTGACACACACTACACTTCTCATTCAGATTTTCTTTCTCCTCAGCCACGATATTTGAAGCTGTTAAACTGCTCCACTATTTCCATTCAATCTCATTTCTCACCTTCTTCTGATTTATCCAGTTCGAAGTTATTACAACTGTCTTATCTGTACTCATTTTCATCCCATGTGCCTTCAACATTGTATTCCATTCCCCTATTATTTTCTGAAGTTCTTGTTCAAAATTTGCCTGTAATACCACATTGTTTGTTTATAGCAACTTTGTTGCTCTGTCCCCTCTAACCTGTTTGCTAATGTGGTCCATCACCAGCATGAGCAGCAGTGTACTCTAAGCTAAACCCTGGTGCGCACCCACTCACCCTGGTAACCCATCTGAGAGTCCAAACTCTGTTTATACTTGAGTTATTGTGCCCTTCTACATAACCTGTACTAATTCTACCAGTGCTTCTGGAACTTTCAACCACTGCAGAACTGTCTCATATTAACTTTCTTGGGGCCTTGTCACATGCTTTCTCCAAATTTAGGAATGCTTAGTTGGACTCTTTCCTTATCTCTAGGTTCTTTGCAACTATCTCTCTCACTGCAAACATTGCATCACTTGTGTTGCATTCTTCCTTTGCTCAGAATGATATCTAATACAAAGAAAAGATGACTGGTTTCAACTATTGGCTGAGAGTAGTTGTTGTCATCATAATGGTGTGCCAGTATGTGTCACCATGGAATTAGGTAACTGACTCTCTAGCTTGCTTCACTGAGGATGACTTGTACCTCTCATTTCACAGCTTCTGTATATTAGATAAAGTCCTTGCTGCCCCCAAAGTGTTTTCTTAGGCAGAGTTCAGCTAATGACAATCCCAGTGCAGCAGATGCAAATATAGTCCTTTTCACCACTCAGGTAGATGAAAATAATGTGACTTTTCTCAACACCAGATGTCTTTACAAAACATTTCCTGATCATGAGGCTGTCCTGTAACTTGAACACGTACATAATTGTGTAGTTTCTTTGACACGTTTTTAAAGTAAAGATAGCATTCCCTCCATACCTCTGTTTTGTACTTACCATACATTCAGGCCTGAAGGAAACTCTGGTGTTTTTTCCATATTTGTCTAGGACCACATATTCTCAAGACAGATTCCAAGAAACCCACAAACTGAATTAATTGAACTCCAACTTTTCCTGAAAAAGGCAAATTATCAACTTATGGCCTGCTACAGGACAGTCTCATCAATCATGATGACCACATAAGATTTTGAAAGTAATTGGGGACCTGCCCATCACTAAAAATTTCTATACAATGGGAGATTTCAACTACCATCAATAAACTGGAGCACCTGTATCTGTAAAGTTGGTGTTAAAGTACACAAATAAATAAGAGAGAGTTTTATCTTTTAGTCTTGAGTTACGAATGATGCTTCAGAATGTGCAAAGCACTTGTTTATTTCATAAACAGAGCTGGGAGACTAAATTCTAAAATTTTCAGATCAGTCTCAAAGAATAAAGGAAAACCTTAATTGATATACTTTTACTTATCAGTTTCATGCATGCAGAACTCTGACGTTACATTGCTTTTAGCAAATCATTAAATTTTGTAATATTTTATGTCCTCACGATCCTTGCTTAGAGCTTCATGTGAACATTTCAGAAATGTGCCTTTTTAAAACATTGACCATCTGTGCTTAAGATTTATTGGCCTTCAACTTTGTAACATTCAATACAAGTCTCACAGACATCCTTGCAAAGACTCATCCCCCATCCTGAGAAGGCCAGAGCTTACTGTTCATTAATCTGGTTTCCACAGATACCTGACACCAGTTACTAACTTTCAAACATAACATAATATAACATCCCTTAATTCCTTCAGCACTTACTTTGGCTTCAATTATCTGTCATTACAGAGAGGATACAATTGTATGACACTTGAAATATAAAGCTACTACTTAATGTAAAACTATATCTTGCATAGTCATGCATCTATTTTTCATTTGCTTTTGACATAAACATATTATATACATCTTATTTAATTAATTTGTGAAGAAACTACAAGTTAATATGCATTTTGTGAAGAATAAACATAACATTCTCTCTGACACTATGAGTGTCATCACAATTATATTTTGATTCTTCTTAATTTGATAAAATATGTTTCATCATCACAGTATTCATTATCTTTAGTGACTTGTACATTACTTGATACCTTTCTAAGTGGCATTTGCATCAGGTCAGATTAAGTATTCTATAATCACAGTCTTTAGAACAGAAAATATTAAAATAACTAAAAGAATGATACAAATTATTGTAAGGATACATTATAATATACTAGTTCCCAGGTTAGCAAATGCACTACCCACCCATCCAAAAAGTGTCTACTGTTTAACTGTGCTGTACAGATCCTTAGCTCTT
>NC_056730.1:476218578-476263578 GCF_019279795.1 Protopterus annectens
AAGTCTTTCACAACTGATTGAATGCTTAGTGCCTTATTATCAATGTGATAATTTGTGGGGATGTCACTCTCCCCAAAAGGGATGGCAATGTATTTTTTCGTATTCAGTTTGTGGCCATGTTTCTGACACCGGTCATTTGTTTGAGGGAGATCCTCTTGGAGGATGTCCACATCACTAGGGGAATTGATGACAGCCAACAGCTTGCAGTCACCTGAAAAATTGGTCAGCCATAGCCCACTAGATTTGGCCTGCACCTCTGAGAAGTGTATCCCAAACAGAAGAGGTCCCAAGACCGATCCCTGGGGTACACCGCTTGTTACGGGTCTACTACTTGAGGTGGCTTTCCCTATTTTGACTAGGTGGGTTCTATCAGTGAACCAATCGGCTACCTATCTGGTAACATATGGATTGATGCCTAGTTGACTGAGTTTATCTATTATACCTGAGTGGGGAATAGTATTGAAGGCCTTGGCTAGGTCAATATAGGCAGTGTGCACCATCTTCTCATCTATGGCCTTGATGACTGTCTCAAAGAAATCAACCAAATTTAATAGGCATGACCTCCCCTTGACAAAACCAAACTGTGTGGGATAAAATGTCTTGAGGTTGCCAGTGTCTTTGTTAATGAGGTCCATGATAATCTGCTCCCTGGCCTTGCAGATCAGGTTAGTTATGCTGATGGGTCTATAATTTCCTGGATCGGTGGACTCTCCACCTTTGTGCAAAGGGATGACAGTAGCTGTCCTCCACTTAGCTGGGATGAAGCCGATACTCAGGTTGAATAGGGTGCCTAATGGTGCTGCAAGTTCCTGCCTGAATTCATGCAGGATGCAGCCTGGGATGTTATCGGGTCCCATGAAGGCTGTATTTTTTGCCTTTGACAGGGCAGTGATAACTTGCTCCCTATAGATAAGGGGAGGGGGTAGGGGGAAGGTACTGGGGATGTCCTTTTTTTTTGATTAGGGGACAGAGAAGTGACATTTTCACTAAACATGTCTGCCAGTAGGTTGGCTATATCTACAGGGTTTGTGTATGTGGTGTTTTTGACCACCAGTTCTGAGCAGACCTGGCTGCTTCCTTTGATATAGCGGACATATGTGAAGAAAGTCTTATGAATGCCTTTAGTAGATGTGGCCAGTTTGGACTCAAAGTTTGCTTTGGAGGATTTCACTACTGCTCTTATTTGCTTGTCCAGGCTATGGAGAGAGTGCTTAAAATTAGACACATGCTCCTTCTTGGTCCTGGACAGCACTTTTTTCCAATTATTATAGAGTTTATTTATTGTAGATGTCCACCAGACAGGTTTACTCTTCCTTGAGGAGGATGATTTCATTCTGTCTGTTATTCTTGATTCCATGCAGCTATATAAATGCTCATATAGTACTTTGGTGTAGGTTTGGACATATGTGTCAGTTCCTATGGAGTGGGAGGGGGCTGTGAAGCTGTTTATACCTTCCCTCAGGAGGTTGTAATCAGCTCTGAAGAACAGGAGGGGACCCAAGACTGAACCCTGTGGTACTCCACTTGTCACAGGTTTGGAGTCAGATTTGAAGTCCGCAGTTTTTACAGTGTGGGTTCTGTCAGTGAGCCAGTTGGAGACCCATCTTGTGACATATGGATTTATACCCAGTTTGGTGAGTTTCTCTATGATACCAGAATGGGGGATGGTGTCAAAAGCCTTGGCGAGGTCGAGATAGGCTGTGTGAATGGCCTTACCCTCGTCCACGGCTTTGGTGACTGTTTCAAAGAAGTCGATCAGATTCAGGAGACTTGATCTGCCCTTCACAAACCTGAACTGGGTGGAGTCCAGAGTTTGGAGGCTACCAATATCCTTGTTTATGAGTTCCATGATGATACGTTCCATGGCCTTGCAGACCAGGCTCGTCAGGTTAATAGGGCGATAGTTCACGGGGTCCGTGGTGGCTCCCCCTTTGTGGAGTGGTACAACTGTTGCTATGCACCATTCAGTGGGTACAAAGTCTGTCGAGAGGCTATGATTGAACATGGTGCTTAGGTGGGGGGCTAGTTCATTCTGAAGTTCATGTAGAACGCAGCCAGGGATATTGTCCAGTTCCATGGATGCGTGTTCTTGGCTTTCTTTAGTGCAGTTTTTGGGTCTATATTATAACATCGAAGTCTTACAACTTCAAAAGTTATAATATCAAACCCAGTAGAGAGAATGGTGGAAATAGCGAAGCTGCAGAACATCGAATACTTTCCTAGGGAGAGTATTCAGTGGGCCGTTTCTGCAGCTTGCTCTTTCCTCGACTGTGGAGCGAAGGTTACAGACCGGGTTCAGGTAAATGTGCGAACAAAAGTGAGTGTGCAATTGGGCTTGAGTTAGGTGAGTTAGGGTTAGGACGCAGGTCAGGTAAGTGTGCGATTGTGTGGACATGAGGGTTAGGGTGGGGTAAGTGAGTTAGGGTTAGGGAGCGGGTAAGGTAATTGTGCGATAGTGACAGACCTTAGGGTTAAGGTTGGGTTAAGGTAAATGGATAGCTAGTGGTGTATGTATGGTTTAGTGTAGGGTTTTGTGAAGTGTGTGTGTGTGTGTGTGTGTGTGTGTGTGTGTGTGTGTGTGTGTGTGTGTGTGTGTGTGTGCATGTGTGTATTATTTATTTTGGTGCACTTATGTTGTGTGTATGTTTGTCGGAACAACAAATTTTTTCCCTGGGAAAAAATTTGCTATTCTGACTGTTCGGTTTTCTGGTGTTTCGCTCTACTGGGTTCGATATTATAACATTTGAAGTTGTAAGACTTTGATGTTATAATATAGACCCACAGTTTTCACCTGTTCTGTTGTGATTGCAGGGGCACTGCATTCTTCCGGTATGGATATGGGCCCTTTAGGAGGTGAGTGTGTGTGTGTGTGTGGGGGGGGGTTAGCACTGAACCTATCAGCCAGGATGTTGGCGATATCAGTTGATTCCATGATTTTTGTGCCGTTGTGCTGTAACTCAGAGCAGATCTGGGTGTTGCCATTGAGATTCTTGACATAGCTGTAGAATGCTTTGTGGTTGTCCTTTGAGTTAGTGACAATCTTGTTTTCATAGTTCGCTTAGGAGGATTTTATGAGGGATCTCAGCTTCTTGCTGAGGCTGTCCAGGGAGCTCCTCTGCTCATGGAATTTGACTCTCTTTCTCAACAGTTTCTTCCTTCTGTTATAAAGTTTGTTTATAGCAGGGGACCACCAGATTAGTTTCTTTTTTAGAGGACTGCGTCTTGCTTCTATTAGGGATAGCACGATCCATGTATCCCTGTAGGTGCTTATAGAGTGCATTTGTATAAGATTCGGCAGTGGTAACTGTATTGTTCATCTGCATGTGTGTCGTGAATTTGGCCACTTCTGCCTTAAGAAGTATGAAGTTGGCTTTGGGGAGGTTTTTTACAGTGGTTTCCTTAATGGGAGTGGGGGCAGGATGTGGATATCTAGGGTGGTTAGTTTATGGTCGGATTTGACCAACAAGGTGTTGACATCAGGTGTGGAGCATCTGTCACTCACATTGGTAATTACTAGGTCTAGGATATTATTGCCCCTGTTAGGGGTGTGGACAAGTTGATCCAGAGCATTGAAGTTTAGGAATTCTAGGAAGCATTGAGGAAAGGAGTTGGTACAAGAGTAGTTTTCCCAGTTAATGGTGGGGTTGTTGAAATCGATCAATATTAAGGTGTTAGGTTGGACCCTGATATTCTCTGTTATATCAAGAAAAGAGGAGTGGGAATCCTGAGGCATGGTGGGGGATCTGTAGCAAGCTACAATATGGATTGCAGTTTTGCCCAGAGTTAGTTGCACTTGAAATTTTTTGGATGAATTATGTTGGGTAGCTAGCCTGGAGGTGTGGTTGTTCTTAATGAATATGGACACACCTTCACCCTTGGTGTTCCGGTCCTGGTTTGATGGACGAAAGTTATGGTATGAGTTATATCCTGGTAATGCAGGGGTGCTCTCTGGTGCCTTGAATCAGGTTTCAGTCACTGCCTAGATATCGATATTCTCCATTTTAAGGAGTGCCTCGAGTGAGTGCATTTTGAGGTTTAGACTTCTAGCACTGAGTAGCATTACCTTCAGTGTTTGATGCCTGTATCAGTTATAATGGTGGTTTTGTTTTTTGAGCTTTGCTTAAAAAAGGCACTATAGAGGCGGCAAGAGCTTTAGCCAGTATCCAGAATCCCAGGGGTGACAGGTGCAGGCCATCTCTGGCAAAGCATCATGGCCTGTCAACCATGTTGTCCCAGGCAGACAAATACTGAATCCCCTTTGAATGACACCAGAAGCTTAGCCAATTGTTGAAGTCATTAATTTTGCCATTGTATTGCTGTATCTATCTGGGCGAAGGTAGAATGCTACTCAGGGCTAGGGTCATACTTGCCTGGATTACAAGATCAGAGAGCTCCTCCATGTCTTTTCATGCAATCCAAGGAGGTACGTTGCAGGTCATTCACACCAACATGGACAATGACTGAGTCATATTTGTACTTGTTGTGGAGTGACCTGAGTGCATGGGTTATGTGGTGAATCCCGGCACCTGACAGGCAGCTAATAATAACCTTCTCCTTGTCTATTCTGGTGAGTGGAACATCAGTGTGCCTCACTATAGGGTCACCTATGACCAATGTGTTAGGTATGTAGTTTTGCCTTATGGGCAGTGGTTGAGTGGCACACTGAATCTGTGTGTTATGTGTCTTTTGGGTTGTGATGAGGGCTGGATGTTGCTTGCATTTCCGCTTTGGAAGTCTCTGTTATTTGGGTAGACTCTTATTGAGAGCCTCCAAGAATATTTTTGTGTATCTATGTGTGGGTCTTGGTGGTGCAGATGTACCGGGACTATGTGGTGAGTGTGGTGTGGAGTAAGTGTTTGCCTTCTCCTCATGACTGACAAGTTCAGTCTTGCTTTGAGAGAGCTTTGCCTTCAGTTTGGCTAGGTAAATGCATCTCTTACAGGTTGTAGTGTTGGGTGTTAGGAGGAGAGGGCTGTTGGTGCACATGAGGCAATTCCTACATTGCCCCAAGATGCCAAGATTCAGTAGGTAGACAGGAGAGAACACCGGGAGCTGTCCCTTGGACATGCCTGGGTAACTACTTTTTCCTCTAGACACTGAGGTTAGTAAGTACTTGGGCTGTTTCCTCAAGGTAACTTTGAGAAAGATAAGTAACAAAAGAACTGTTAGCCACTATATAATGAGAAAGGTTGAATGCATCAGACAGCTGTTCTAAACAAGTGCCAAGCACGAAAAAACATATTCAAGTGCTACAAATAAGAAACAGGCTAGTTCTAAGGGAAAAACTGAAGAGAAGATTTTATGGTGCCGGGAATAGTTTAACCTTAGCTAAGCAGCACTGTGTGATGGGCAAACTCGTGCAAACACAGGTTTTTAACTCAGAAACTTGAAAGGCATAGGAATTATCCAAAAACGGACAATAAGGCAAATTTCAGAGCTGGAGATCACTCCTCTTGTGGGAGATAGGCTGCTCTAATGCTTACCACTCTCACTGATAAGCAGAAAGACCTCCCACTGGCACAACAAGGTCTGGGCCAATCAGAAACACGAACTAAATTCCTGAAAACAGCAAGCTGATGCTGAGTAGTTGGTTGTGGGACTTTAGCTATTGCATCAATACGAGATGGTAACATCTGTCTGCTACCCTGAGATATCAGATGTCCAAGAAAGCATACCTGAGATTACCATAGTTGTAACTTTCTTTCTCGACATCTTATGTCCTTTTTCTGTAAGGATAGTTTGTTGACCGTGCTGAAAAGAATCAGGTGCCATTAGTAAATCATCTACATATTGCACTAACACAGATCTACCTGGAAATGTCACATCTTCCAAATCTTTTTTTAGAATTTGAGAAAATAATGAAGGAGATTTAGTGTATCCTTGAGGTAACTGGAACTAACAATGGGTGGCACAGTGCCAGGGAACTTCTATGGGTTATGCTTGTAAAGGCCCCGGGACCATTAGCCTAGTACACACCTATGAGCCTATGTATACTGCTGTCCCTTATAAGTAAAGGCAAGCCGAAACTGGTTTTCAAGGTGGATAGGTATAGAAAATAATGTTGGACACAGATCTATCACAGAAAAATATTTTGCTGTAGGTGGTATGTAACTCAGTATTGTTGCTGGATTTGGGACCACAGGAAAAGTCAGTAATACTGCATTGTTTACAGCCCTCAAATCTTGCATAAACCTAGAAGTATCCTTTCCTGGCTTCTTTACAGGGAGAATCGGAGTATTACTAGGACTTTTAGCTGACACTATTATTCCTTGTTGTACTAAGGACTGAATTATAAGTATGATTCCCTGCTCTGCTTCTGGTTTCAGTAGATACTGCAGAATTTTAGGGAGAGGTTTAGAAGGATTCAATTTTATTTTCCTGGTTCTGTAGATTTTAATATACCTACTTCATTAGCATGTTTAGCTTATAAGTTACCAGGTACCTGCTGCAACAGTTCTTCAGCTGTCTGTATGCCTTCAACAGGCTGTTCCACAGCTTGTGCTAATAATGCAAATACCTCCCCCTCTGATTCTGTTGGAACATCCAAATACACCCCTTCTGGTGTATGGCAAATAGTACAACCCAGTTTGCATAACAAGTCTTTCCCTAGCAAATTCATTGGTGCAGTAGTACTCAAAAGGAAATGGGCATAGGTTCTGAAACATGATACATACCAGTAGCATTTGTTACTCTAACTGCCTTTACTTTATATTTTAATACTGGTATCTGACTATCTAAGGTAACATTTAATATAGACCAAGTGGCTGCAGTGTCCACCAGGAAAGTAATTTATTTCTACCTTAACATAGGGTCCCTTTTGATCTGTTGGCAGCAGAAGATTAAGATATTTCATAGGTTCATAGGTGTGCACTAGGCTAATGGACCTGGAGCCTTTACAAGCCTAGCCCATAGGATTACTCTGGCATCGTACCACCCAACCTTAGTTCCTAGTGCCTCTGTCGAGTAGAGCCACTAGAGTGATCCCCGGTGTGAATTTTCTATTTCCCATCCACTCATCAAGATTTCTCTTGAAGAGGGCCAGTGAGGTGCTCTGCTTGACATGTATGGAAAGTCTATTCCATAGAATGGGGAGTCGCTGGGTTTTGAACCTGTCCCTCCAGCATGTTCTGTTGATTGTGGTAATGAGGTTGAGGTCTCTGGAGCATGTAGGGCGGAGCGATTGGGATTTCTTTAGATGTAGCATTTCTAACAGAGCTGGGTCAGACATGGCTTTGTAAGTCAAGCAGAGATCGCCTCTAAGTAGGTGATATGAGACAGAGAATAGTTGGAGTTTTTTGAGTCTGTCCATGTAGGAAAAGTGTTTAAGGCCTAGGATCCTCTTTGTGAGGTACTTTTGCATCCTCTCCAGTTGTTGCAGGTGTCTAGTGAGGTACATGCCAAATGGGGCATTGTACTCAATGATTGCCTAATGAGGGAAGAGTAGAGGGAGACAATGACCTCTTTCTTCCTGGATGCAAAACCCTTTGTAATGAGATGTGCCACATAGAAGGACTTTCTGACCACAGTGGCAATGTGGTGGTCAAAAGAGAGGTTGCTGTCAACCTGTTTTCCCAGATCTCTTATAATGCCTTCTGTGTTCAGTGGACTACCATTAATGTGGTAATTCAAAGGAACCGGGTTTTTCCCAAAGGGGATGAAGACACATTTTTTTGGCACTGACCTTAAGGCCATGGTTCTGACACCAGTAATTGGTCTCATTAAAGTCTTTCTGCAGGATGTCAACATCACTTGGGGAGTTAATAACAGCTCCCAAATTGCAATCATCTGCGAACTTTGTCAGCTAAAGTTCCTCCATGTTGGCCTGGACTTCAGAGAAGTAGATACCAAACAGGAGAGGACCCAGGACCGAACCCTGTGGGACTCCACTCATGGCTGGTCAGCAGTCTGACTTGGAGTCAGCTACTTTCACACTGTGGGTTCTATCTGTGAGCCAGTTTGCAACCGACCTAGTGATATAGGAGTTAATGCCTAGCTTTGTAAGTTTTTCTATGATTCCTGAGTGGGGAATGTTATCAAAGGCCTTGGCCAGATCAAGGTGGGCTGTATGAACCACCTTACCTTCATCCCCAGCTCTGGTGACTGACTCAAAGAAGTTGACCAAGTTGAGCAGGCATGATCTACCCTTCACAAAACTGAACTGTGTAGGAGCCAGAGTTTGGAGATTCCTTCTATCCTTGTTTATTACCGTCCATGATGATGCGTTCCATAGCTTTGCATATCAGACTCGTCAGGCTAACTGAACGATAGTTCCTGGGGTCTGTAGTTGCTCCTCCTTTGTGGAGAGGGATGACTGTAGCAGTGCACCATTCAGTAGGGACAAAGCCTGAGGTGAGGCTGTGATTGAACAGGTCACACAGGTGAGGTGCCAGGTCACTCTGTAGCTCATGTAGAACACAGCCAGGGATACTGTAGGTCCCATAGAAGCTGTATTCTTGGCTTTGGACAGTGTTGTTTTAACCTGTGCAGCAGTAATACTGAGTGCCTGGCAATCTACTGGTATTGTGATTGGTCCTTTGTGGGGGAGAGAGGGGTAAAGTTAGCACTGAATCTGTCCGCCAGTATATTTGCAATATCTATTGGCTCAGTATAGGAGGTACCATTGTGCAGTAGCTCAGAGCAAATCTGGGTATTGCCAAGAATATTCTGTACATAACAATAGAAAGCCTTGTGGTTGTCTTTGCTATCTGCTGTAATTCTGTTTTTATAGCTAGCTTTAGAGGATTTGATAAAGGATCTCACCATTTTGTTGAGGCTGATAAGGGAGTTTTTCCAGTGTAGGGACTTCACCTTGTTCCACATCCATTTCCTCCTTCTGTTGTAGAGTTTGTTTATGGCAGAGTACTACCAGATTGGCTTCCTTTTTTTTGAGGAGAGCATCTTAGTTCTATTTGGTATGGCGAGATCCATGCATTTGTGTACGTGTTTGTACAGTGCATTGGTGTATGATTTGGCAGTCATGCAACTATTCTCCATTTGCATGGGTGCAATGAAGTTAGCCACCTCTGTTTTTAGGAGCCCAAAGTTAGCTTTGGAGAAGTTTTTCATGGTGCTTACCTTTGTTGTGGGGGTGGGAGGGATATGGATTTCCAAGTTGATTAGCTTGTGATCGAATCTAACCAGGGAGTAGTTGACTACTGGTGTAGAGCAACTGGAGGATTATCATCTTCTTCTTCTGAAGTCTCTGACTTTTGGCCATTCACAGTTTCTTCCAAACCTGCCAAGTCAGGATAAAGGGAACACTTTTTACTGGTCTGTACTACTTTCTTGACCTCTTTTATCTGTTGTAGCAACTTATTTATTTATTTATTTATGTATTTATTCATTTGCATTTGTTTACTGGGATGGTCCACTGGGCCTTAAAGAGCCTGTTTTCAGTGGAGGCCCGGGGAGAAAAGCTCCACACTAAATGAACAATACATAATATAAACAATACACATTACATAACATGCAATACAATACAACAGATCAACATGATCGGTACAATAAAATGGAATGATCACAGTGGCAATTTAATCAGAGTACAGTATAGAGTAAAATATCAAGAGTCAGGTGGATCACACAATTAGAATATAACAAGTTAGGATAATTAGGTTACGTATGTGAGTAGCTTAGCTTGACTATAGGTGATCAAATATAGCAGGGAGTACCAGCAATGCAGTTAATAAGCATTTTGAGATAGAAATTGTTAGAAAAATATGTATTAATGTGTATATTAGTGCTTTTAAAAGCCCAAACGGGTTAACACATTTATTCTATTTCATACTGCATAAATCCATATAAACTGCGAATGCTTTCTGACCTTGTATTTTGTCAGCACAGCTGAAATCTTGCTTATGCCTTTGGAAATTTACTGAGAAGCAGTTGATTTTCTGCTTGGTTAGGAAAATAATGAATAGAACAATACTGTTTCTATAATGTTATTAAACTTAGACAATTAGCTCTGTTTGTGCTATGAGAACATACACAGCTGCAGGAAGGATAGATAAGTAGAACAAAGACTGCTTGAAGAATATGAAGTATAATCTGTGTTTGCTTTGTGCTTGAATTAGCAGAGTACCTTGAAATGTAACACAGCACTGTAGAAATAATTGTAACTAGCTAGTGGTCTCCAAGGCCATGTTATTCTTCAAAAAGTTTCTCACAAATCTAGTAATGTAATGTCATGTCAGCAGAAAATCATGAACAATATCTACTGTGAAAAACAATATTGCAGGCTTGTATTTGATTACGTCAGCTTTAGAAGGCAATGTCTTGTAATACAGTTTAAGAATGGCTTCACTTCCTGTTACTAATCAGACAAACTCTGTATTTTTGCATGTTTTTGTCTCCTTGCTGCAAGAATAAAAAGTGCCTTAACCTGAACCTTATGTGTATTGGTCTTTGAAGTTTTTTTCCTTTGACAGATTGGTCCTTCAGACCAGAAGCCTTCACTTCGCCTTGGATCAGACAGGCCAGGTGGCTTGAAACCGTACGGGGAAGAAACCACATCGGTTCTTCTTATCTGAAAAGACCTCCGACTGAATTGTCATACAAAAGAGGCCAGCCACTTTCTGATCTGTGACTGAAGGATGGGTTTACCTCGAACCAGGTGATCAGTCACGAAGGCTCAGGTAAGGTGAATATGCCTTCTCTTTTTCTGTTTTAGATCCGGGACTTGATTAGCATTGTTTTGTCAGGAGATTTGTTTTGTACAGATCAGGGACAAAAAAAATTGCTGTCTTGTCATAGATCAGGGAAACAGAATAGGTAGGCAGTCATTCTGGAGAGACTATAAAAAAACCCTGTGGTACCACGTAAAAGATAAGCAGGGTTACGTAACATTCTAAAGGTTAGAACAAAATGGGAAATAAGTGCACAAAAAGATCCCAAACTCCGCCGTTAACCAAAGACGCGAAATATATGCAATCACAACGTGCCGATAATGTTAAATACTACTCAAAATGGGTTAATAAGTATGAATTTGATGGTAAATTAAAAAAATCCTCACTTGTTAAACTTGTCAAACAGCTTAAAACTAATTCCAGAGGTCGGGTAAAAAAGCAATGTAAATTAGGAATTCCTCAGGCACACAGGTGGATTGAGGAAGCAAACCGTAGGGAACAAAAGAGTAATAATTCAAAAGCAATGTTTTTAGATAAAGAGGACAATAACTTAGTAATAGCATCAGCCCCTCCACCTCCCTTACCAGAATATGAGGCAAGTGAACAAGTTAGTCCACCCCTGCGATATCCTGCTATCACTGTAAGTAGAGACACTACAAAAGCAACACCGTTTGTTAGAGATCCCGTCGAGACCAGGTCTCGAACACGGGCAGGAAACTCAAAAGGGGACATTGAGTTATATCAAATAGGTAGAAATTCACAATATATGAGTGAAGAAGAGATATGCCCACTCATAGAAGTACCTAATCCTCAGGCAGGACAAGAAGGACAGGACCCAACACTCCTATTATACAGACCATGGACACCGGAAGATATCCGGAAAGCCACTGAGGGAATTCCCCATCCAAAAGTTAATTTTAGAAAATATTTAGAAGATGTACAAGGCATGAGGTTAAGTTATAACCTAAACGGAAAAGAAGTAGAGAAAGTAGTCAGACAAATCGGGGGACCAGATTGGCACATGATCAGTGGCAACTGGAATCCCCATGACGCAGAACACAAACCCCTCCCACATAGCAGCGCTGAGCTAGACAACAGAGAGAAAGGTCTTACAGACCGAATCTCTGAGAAATGGAAGCCTAGGGAAGACTGGACTTGCATTAATCAATGCATCCAACAAGAAGGTGAAACTGTTGACAGATATTATGCTAGATTATTAGAGTGTTTTAATAACCATTGCGGAATGCAGGTTCCTGAAGATCAAACACATGATTCCCCATATGAGCAGGAGTTAAAGAATGCATTTTAAAAGGCAGTATTGCACCCATAAGCAGCTTTATCACAAAGCACATGGTAGATCATCGTGCAAGCAGATTACAGTCATTGCTTGAATATGCTAGGCATGCCGAAAGGCATTTTAATAGCAAGAAGAAAAAGAAAGCCCAAGTATTTTCTGTAGAAGATGGAGCAGAAGTTTATGTAGTACAGTCCGGGAAAAAGGGCAAAAGAAATGCCCAGGGAAACAAACAATCTGATCAACGATCAGAGGACTTTGACGGACGAAAGAAAAGGGGGGAGTGCTTTAAATGCGGTAAAAAGGGACACTTGGCAAGGGATTGCAGGAAAAACAAGAAGGCAACCATGGAAGATAAGGAGGGTGAGGACTGACTATATGGTAGTCAGGAATCACTAGAAGGGGATAGTGGAGAAAGGACAAATGAGAATGTGATAGAGGGAGTAGAGAATGTGACAGAAGAAATAGAGGAAGTGCAAGAAGTTACGGATATAGAAGAAAATGAAATATTGGATTTGGCTTTATTGAGCTTAGAGCTCTATTTAGCAGACACAAAACCAGAAGTCACATTCCTGGTAGAAGGGAGGGAAGTCACATTTTTGTGTGACTCGGGGGTCTCACGGACTCTGATACATCCCTCCAAACTGCCAGAGAACTCAGAGTCACCTGATTACATATTAGTGAAAGCAGTAATGGACAGCTGTATCGAGAGCCCCTCTCCCATAACATCGTGACAACAGATCCTGTTTCAGGATTGACCCAGAAAAGTAAAATTGTTGTTTCTGCAAAATGCCCAGTAAACCTCTTGGGCAGAGACCTTATGCAGCTATTTGGTATAGCAGTAGTTCCAACTATGCAGGGTATGGAAGCACAGCGACAAACTGATACTTTTGCAGTGCGATCGGAGGGTGAAACATTTTATTGGTACAGCCAGGACTTGGTTACGACTGGTCCGGGGGCAGTAACCGAAGAGCTGATGAATGTAGCCATCAGCAAGTTCCCCTCCCTTGACACTGATAAACAACATTTGTTGCACTGTACTCTGTATTATTGTAGCACACCAGGACCTGACAAGGAATATGAGCAAGAGTTGTTTGGAAACCGTGCAAACAGGTAAGTATTACGTAATCTGTACTGGGACATAGAAGGGAACAGTGTAGTTAGCTGTCCATTGCCCCAGGAATTCTTTGCACTTTACAAATATAATCGATTACCACATGTTAGCTTGACTAAGGACAAAAATGCAAAATGGGCAGACTTAGGAGAAAAAGTCACGAGATGGGAAAAACAGACAGAGTTAGAGCTGTCAGAACAGGGAGTACAAAAGCAGAAGTTAAATTGGATAACACAGACACACCCAGCTGTACACTTGCAGTCTAGCGAGGACAGCTGATTAGCACTCTTATTAAAAGAGGAAGAAGATACCTTACAAGGCATACCAGAAACTCTCTGGTCAACAGGCAAATCAGATGTAGGACTTATTCGTACAGCAGGACCAGTTACTAGCACGCCAAAGTCAGCATTTAGACCACAAAAGAGACAATATCCCTTAAGAAAAGATGCAGAAGTAGGAATCAAACCTATAATAGCAGCTTTACTTAAGGAAGGAGTACTGGTGGAATCTCCTGATTCACCTTGTAACACACCCTTACTTCCTGTTAGGAAAGCAAATGGAGAATGGCGTATGGTCCAAGATTTACAAGCTGTAAATGACGCAGTAATACCTAGAGCACCTACGTTGCCAGATCCACACACCCTGTTGAATGATTTAAAACCTCAACAGAAATATTTTTCTGTGGTAGATATCAGCAATGCATTCTTTTCGATACCAATACACCCTGACAGCCAACATTGGTTTGCATTCACATTTCAGGGGAAAAGGTACACATACATGCGACTACCACAGGGATATTGTGAAAGTCTGACAATATTCTCACAAGAGATGGCAAGCAACTTGGTGGGATTTACCCCACTGAGAGGCAGTCAGATTTTACTTTATGTTGATGACATCCTGCTGGCAACCCCCACCCAGCAAGATTGCAAAGAAGATAACATAGCGTTATTACAATTTTTAGCCACTCAAGGACATAAAGTAAACAAAAATAAATTGCAGCTTTGGAGAAAGCAAGTTAAATACCTAGGATATGTAATATCCAAAGAGGGTAGAACATTAGATGAGGACAGAAAAATAGTGATTTTACAAGCACCGAAACCCACTACCAAGAAGGAAATGATGTCCTTCCTGGGCACGACCAATTTTTGTCGGAGCTGGATTCGAAACTATGCCTTGGAATCTGCACCTCTGACTAACTTAATATATAAGAAGCCTATGGCAGCACAAGATTTATTGCAATGGACACCAGAAGCAGAATCTGCTTTCTGCAAATTGAAACAGTTGATAGCATCCTCATTAGTTTTAGGATTACCAAACTATCATAAATGATTTTTCCAAACAGTAGATTGTAAGCAAGGTTATATGACATCAGTGTTAACACAACAGCATGGGGACAAGCAACGCCCCATTGCTTACTATTCATCACAACTGGACCCAGTGGCGCGGTCTTTACCCCACTGTGTACAAGCAGTAGTCGCAGCTGCAATGGCAGTACAGGCTTCAGCCTCAGTAGTGTTGTTCCACACTCTCACATTGAGAGTGCCTCATGCAGTGGCGATTATTTTACTGCAAGAAAAAGTAGCATATCTTTCTCCTGCTAGACATCTTTCCTGTATGACTATATTGTTGAGCCAACCTCATATGACAATTGAACGATGCACGACTTTGAATCCGTCTACCTTGCTTCCAACTCCTGCAGATGGCACACTGCACAGCTGCCTGCAGGAGATTGAGCAAAAGACACTACCAAGAAAAGATCTTACGGATGTTCCCTTTGATGATGCCGAGGTGACATACTACGTGAACGGCTCATGCAAAAGGGGTCCTACAGGACAGAATCTAGTAGGGTATGCAGTAGTTTCTGATACTGAGATTATAGAAGCAAAATCTTTACCACAAAACTTATCTGCACAAGCAGCAGAACTGATTGCCTTGACACGGGCATGTACCTTAGTAAAGGGTAAATGTGTGAACATTTTTACTGACAGCCAGTACGCTTTTTCTACTGTACATGTTTTTGCGCAACAGTGGAAAAATCGAGGAATGATAACATCTACTGGCAAACCGATTAATCATGCACAGTTTATTTTAGATCTTTTAGAATCTATTCAGTTACCTCAGAAAGAAGCTATTTGTAAATGCATAGCTCATACCAAGCAAAAGGATAGAATTTCAAAAGGTAATGCGAGAACTAATACAGCTGCAAAGCAGGCAGCTTCAGCTTCAGAAGTATTTCTTTTGAATGAGGAATTACAACCTTCTGAGATTTTAGACTTAGAAATGTTAAAAACAATGCAGATACTTACTACACAAGTTGAGAAACAGAGATGGATAAAACGAGGAGCAATTCTCGAGAAAGGACTGTACATCTCCAAAGAGGGAAAACTAATATTGCCATCTAACTTGTTTAGATATGCAGCTTTGTTGAGCCATGGGCAGTACCATGTCTCAACAGGGGGGATGGTACAGTTAGTGAACCAGGTGTTCACAACATATGGATTCATAAACTATACTAACAATTTTTGTTTGTCATGTCACATTTGTAATAAACATCATGCACAGGGGGCGTTAAAGCCCAAGCAAGGGAGTTTTCCTACACCACCGTATCCGTTCCATACTATCTGTATGGATTTCATAGAACTGAACAAATGCGAAAATAAGAAGTATTGTCTTGTCATTGTAGATATGTTTTCCAAATGGGTAGAAGTTTTTCCGACCAAAAATCCAGACGCAGCTACTGTTGCAAAAACCCTTGTTAAAGAAATCATTCCTAGATTTGGCATAACGGAAAGGATCTACAGTGACAATGGCACACATTTTGTAAATCAAACCATACAACAGCTGAGCAGGTATTTTGGAATTTCTTTAAAGAATCGCTGTGCGTATCACCCTCAATCTGCAGGATTAGTAGACAGACACAATGGAATTTTAAAGACTAAGTTAAGGAAGCTTATAGAGGAAACACATAGAAATTGGGTGTACTGTCTGCCCCTGGCACTGTTGAGCATGAGAACTGTTCCTTTTGAGAAGTTATTTGGATGAGCGTATTATATACCTCAGTGGAAACCTCTCATGCCCGCAGACCAGGAAGCCAACTGTACACTTGCTGAATATATGAGAAAATTGTTGAATTCTAAACATCTGTTGCAGTTAAATTCTGTTTCAGATAAAGAGCAAACCAAACCATCGGAAGCAGCAGTAGTCCCAGGCACGTGGGTCTGGGTGAAGGTCATCAAAAAGAAGAACTGGACGACACCAAAGTGGGAAGGCCCATTCCAAGTGCTACTGTCAACACTCACTGCAGTCAAGATTGTGGAGCGATCATCTTGGATTCACCTGACACACTGCAAACTGGTGAAAAACTTTGAACTGGACAAAAATCTTGTTACTGTTACAAGAATAAAAATGACAAAATCCAGAGCAAACAGGAATGCAGAACAACCACAGAAGTATTGCATGATCATCCTGTTAACTATACTGGTGACACTAATCTTTTTGTTGTGGCCTTTTCTTTTTCCAGCCCCACAAGCTGAACTGAATAAACGTGATGCGTTACTCATAGACTGGCACCCAAACTTTAACACTTACCAAGCAATTACATATGTGTATGCTGAAACTTTTAATGTTTTGAATTGTTGGATCTGTACAGCTTTACTGACAGCATACGGGGGAATATTAATGACTGCAGTTCCCCTAGGGGTCAATGAGACCTGGGAAAACTTAATTTATGACACCACAACCGTTAAATCACAAGATAAAATAGCATTGCACTTGTCTGTTCCACAGAAGGGAAATGTGTGTTTCTACAAAAATGATACTGTTCAGGTGGGTTGGAGCAATTGCAATGTGACAGTTCCTTACAAATGTTACACTAAAGCAAATATTGCAGGTTCTTATTGTAATACAGACTATGATTCATTTCTTGAATTGATGCATAAAACAATTAATGAAGTACAACATAATGATGTTCTTTTTAAGCAACTGTCTATAATTGATAGGAAAATGTTTCATGCAGGGCAAGTATATGTTAATAGCAAGGTTACTACTAAAGTAGAGGATTGTTATTTTGTGTGTGGCAAAAAGGCATACAAATGGTTACCTGAGAATTGGTCTGGCAGTTGTTTTTTGGGTTACCTGGTTCCGGCCATACGACACACTGCAGTTTTGCCTTGAGGTAAAATTCGAAATGCCAGAGAGGTCACCAAGAAACCTGTCAAGAAACCTGAGAATCCAGTGGGACAAATCGAGGTGGGCTGGAGAAACCATCATTCCATGGGCGATAAACTGACACATATGGACTTGAGTGATACTGTTATATCGTGGGCAGGCATATTACCAGCATATGGAGCAGTGAAATTGATTTGGGAGCTGAGAAAACTGTCTAAACTCCTCGAAGTAATGAGCAATGCAACTTTTTCCACTCTCAAATTAGTAACTGATGAACTGAATGCTATGAGAACTGTGGTGCTTCAAAACCGCATGGCTCTTGACTTCACCCTAGCGGCGAGAGGTGGTATGTGCACTTTAATCCAAGAAGAGTGCTGTTCGTACATTCCTGACAACCAGCACAAGATAGACAACCATCTTGAGGTGATTCAGCAAGTGTCGGCCATGACCAAACCAGGCCCAAACCCACTGACGGATTTTTTCCAGAAATGGTTTGGGCGGTGGGGTACCATCATAATGAACATCTTGATTGCCATTTGTGTAGGTATGCTCCTGTTGGGAGTATGTGTTTGTTGTGGCATCCCCTGCATAAAAAGATTGATCAAAGATTTTATAGACATGTCAGTTTCTGAAACCTTATATCAAAGTACTGAGTTTGAAGAGCTGTTAAAGACTGAAATGCCTTCATAAGTTAAACTGAATGACTCTCTTAACTGCATATCCTGAATGGAAGAGGTTAGGAGAAGAAACAAACTGTTTATGCTTTTGAAAGTAGAATAAAAGTATTAATAGGGGGGAAATGTTAGAAAAATATGTATTAATGTGTATATTAGTGCTTTTAAAAGCCCAAAAGGGTTAACACATTTATTCTATTCCATACTGCATACATCCATATAAACTGCAAATGCTTTCTGACCTTGTATTTTGTCAGCACAGCTATAATCTTGCTTATGCCTTTGGAAATTTACTGAGAAGCAGATGATTTTCTGCTTGGTTAGGAAAATAATGAATAGAACAATACCGTTTCTATAATGTTATTAAACTTAGACAATTAGCTCTGTTTGTGCTATGAGAGGATACACAGCTGCAGGAAGGATAGATAAGTAGAACAAAGACTGCTTGAAGAATATGAACTATAATCTGTGTTTGCTTTGTGCTTGAATTAGCAGAGTACCTTGAAATGTAACACAGCACTGTAGAAATAATTATAACTAGCTAGTGGACTCCAAGGCCATGTTATTTTTCAAAAAGTTTCTTACAAATCTAGTAATGTAATGTCATGTCAGCAGAAAATCATGAACAATATCTACTGTGAAAAACAATATTGTAAGGCTTGTATTTGATTATGTCAGCTTTAGAAGGCAATGTCTTGTAAAACAGTATAAGAATGGCTTCACTTCCTGTTACTAATCAGACAAACTCTGCATTTTTGCATGTTTTTGTCTCCTTGCTGCAAGAATTAAAAGTGCCTTAACCTGAACCTTACGTGTATTGGTCTTTGAAGTTTTTTCCTTTGACAGAAATAGAAATATCAGAGTAGTAATAAAAGAAAATATGGAAGTATAGTGGAGGGAGTCAGGTTTTGGGAAGTGATGTTTGGCATAACTTCTTATTAGTATCCTGTAATCCCCTTAATGTTGATTCTTTTTCCCTTTTAATAGCTTCAGTATACCAAGAATAAAGGATTGCCCATTGTGACTCACTTACCTTGTTTTTCTTTTTTTTTCCAAAATACCCTTCACATTCCCTAATTTATTCTTATCATAAGCTCAATTTAATAGAAATACTTCACCAGGATAATTTTTAGTAAACTGAAACAACTCATTCAAATACTTACACCTTTCTTTTCCATAATTATGATACATAAAATATGCAGGTGTTCCCTTTACAATGATTTGATCCTGCCTGCTTAACTCCTATTTTCCCTATTAAGACTTACCTTGTAGATCCTGGATCCTGGTAATTTAGAAAAGAAATATGAATACTTCAAGTCACACACCATTCGGGGAGGAAAGTGTAGGGATTCTGTCATTGTTCCATGACAGAGGAAAGGTTTCGTTCAGCCTTTTCCCACAGCACCACATTGCTTTCTTCTCATCACAAGCTCAGAATTTAAAGCTCCAGCATTGGGATTGTGATAATGGGGCAGATAGGTACTGTGTCCACAACTGACCACTCTTTCAGACCGTCTGAGGATGCTTTCACACAGTTACACCTATGCCCCAACATGCTATAGGCTCATAAATTTGATTTATCAACACACGCACACCTATGTCCCAGCATGCTATAGGCTTATGGATTTGATTTATCTACACAAACCTACATCCCAGCATGCTATAAAGTTATGAATTTGATTTATTCACACACGCACACACGCACACACGCACACACACACACACACACACACACACACACACACACACACACACACACACACACACACACACACACACACACACCTATGTACCAGCATGCTATAGTTTCATGAATTTAACTTAAACTTTGACTTGTTTCATTTTATCTTTCTTTTTACTCATATGTTAAACAACACAAAACATCTCTCATGCCTCTTACCTTTTAGTCTTGAGGGTACCACCCTCAAAACAAGGCACCTCCTTGTGTTAATGTTCTCTTTTGTTGTATGCACATACACATTAATAAACCTTTCCTTATTTCCTCTGGGGTCCCTGACTATTACTTTACATATACTTATCATGCAAACTCAGTCATTCAACAAAACAGTTATTCACTCATTCCACTCTTTTAACTACAATTATCTAAGAGAGGAAAAAAAATCCCAGAAATCTATTATCCCCACCAAGTCTAGCACGTTTGCACAGCCTGAATAGTTAGGTATCTGAATCTCTGACAAAGCAGCATGGAATTCACAGAAGAACTTTATGTGCTGGGCCCTTATAATTTATTCCACAGTGCCTTGCAGCAATACCAAAGTTCAGAATCTGAGTCTTAAGGCACCAAATTTTAAAGTACACAAATAAACAACAAAAAGTTTTATCTTTTAATCTTGAGTAAAGAATAATGCTTCAAGATGTGTAAAGTACTTGTTTATTCCATAAACAGCGCTGGGAGACTGCCAGTTAACATTTTCAGATCAGTCTCAAAAAATAAAGGAAAACCTTAATTTATATACTCTTTCTTATCAAATTCGTGCATGCAGAACTCTGATGTTACATTGCTTTTAGCAAATCATTAAACTTTGAAATATTTGATGCCATCATGATCCTCACTTAAGCTTCACATGAACACTTCACAAATATGCCTTTTTAAAACATAGACCATCTGTGCTTAAGGTTTATTGGCCTTCAACTTTGTAAGATTCAGTACCAGTACACACTGTCTCACAGACATCCTTGCAAAGATTCATTCCACAGCATGAGAAGCACACAGAGCATACTGTTGATTAATCTGGTTTCCACAGATACCTGACACCAGTTTCTAACTTTCAAACATAACAACATAACATAACATAACATAACATAACATAACATAACATAACATAACATAACATAACATAACATGATGACATGACATGACATAACATGACATAAAATAACATCCCTTAACTCCTTCAGGACTTACTTTGCCTTCAATAATCTGTCAGTACAGAGAGAATACAATTGTAAGACACTTGAAATATAAAACTACTACTTATGTGAAACTATATTTTGCATAATCATACATCTGTTTTTTGTTTCAGTTTTCCATTGGCATAAATGTATTATAAACATTTTATTTGACTCATTTGTGAGGAAACGGCAAGTTAATATGCATTTTGTGAAGAATAAACATGAGATATAATAACTTTATATAACATTAGGAATGCCCAGAGATTCTTAGACTTTATAAATAATTCCCTGGATTAGATAACTAACATGCCACCGGGAGGACACCCTATTCTTGATCTGGTCCTAAATAATATAGCTACTACATATCCTTCCCCTCTAGTTTCTTTATCCTTAGTTAAGTCCGAACATAAACTTGTAGTCTTCTGTTTCAAAATGTCTAAAACCTCTGTAGTCAATAATACTGCAGTCAAGGATTTAAGACAGACAAACCTCCTTAAACTATAAGATGGGCTCTCCAAATTTACTTATAACATCAGCAGATGTGACACTGACACACCTGCTATTTATATAAAGGAATTATGTCTGGTTCTTTAGTTTATAGGTGGTTACTAGGCATGCAGTCCAGGAGACCTTTAATCAGCCTAGCCAAAATTCACAGTTGCCCCACAGCTACGTCTGGTTAAGTGACTTGCATAAGGTCTAAGGAATCAGTCACTGTACCACACGGAAAATGGCTTGTTAACAGCTCATGCCTTTCATCCTCTGTTCTAACTGCAATACATAGATGGGTGCATAGATCTCAATATTTTAATAGGGCTAAATAAATGGAACGTTTAAAAAACACATCTTGATGGTCCATCAGTTTAAATAAACTGTATAACAAGAGAAAAAAAATCTGCCTAAATCATAGCAACAGTTCTACAAATTCCTTGTATTAAATATTACATCAAGAATAATAAAAAAAAGAATAACAATAAGAAACTAAACAAAACTATCAGGGGTCCATGTTCAGCTACCGAAAAGAATAAAACTTGAATGGCTAAGTTTCAAACAGAAAAGAGAAAAACAAAAAAGCAATGAACAAGGACATGAATGAAAAGAAATTCACTGAATGGCCCTAGCTGGCCAGCAACCAGGAAGTAATGCCATGCATAAAGTAAGCAAAGGGAAACCTTTTAAATATGCCCTATTCCCCACTGTAGCAAGTTGGTATATATAGTTGGGGGTGCACTATGCATTTCTTTTTGATGATGTCATTGTTCACTACTTTTTTGTTTCATTCTTTTCCGTTCGAGGTTTAGCTGTTCATATTTTATTGTTTTTGGTAGCGGAACATAGACCCCTATCAGGGCTCATAATATAAATCCTGATTTAAAATTAGAAGCTAAGGATAATTATAAGTCCTTCTTTACTTACATTAGGAAACTAAGAAATAACACCCAGCAATGTTTTGAACTTTATCCAAAATGTCATGGCACCACCAACTCAGACCCAGTAGACACAGAAAATATACTGTCAGACAAATTTTGTGCAGACTTTACTCTTGAAACAATTATCTTAAATCCACAAATTCTTGAATCCCTTTTACTTCCTAGTATCACAAAGGAGCATCTACTGAAGGTGATTACTAAAATTAAACATACTACTTCCATGGGGTGTGATACATTACCTGGATACCTAATAAATAGCTCCAAGCATGTCCTTGTGGAGACTCTCCATAAACTGTTTAATCTGAACGTAGCTACAGGATTTGTTCCCAAAATAAGGTGAATGGCAGTGGTGATGCCCCACACAAGAGCAGCACCATCATGCACTCAGGAAACTGTGGACCCATTAGCCTGAGTAGTCTGCTTTTCAAAAACCTTATCAGATATACCCACAGCAGTTTGGCTTTGTCATAAAGAGATCTTGCCTACTCAGTGTAGTTAACTTCTTTGAGAAACTCACACAGACTAAAGAGCTGTCATTCTGCTCACATAACATATTTTGAGCTCTCCAAAGCATTCAGTATTATACTCCATGCTGATATCCTTAATAAACCAAATACGTTTGACTTAAAAGTAAATCCATACATGGTGAGGAAGATAGCCAAATAGCTTAAATATAGACTCAGTTAAGGTGACAGGTGCCTCCTTCGAAAGTGTGAAAGTAACTAGTGATGTTCCTCAGGGCTCAGTACTGGAACCCCACTTTTTGGCACATACTTCTCAGATCTACAGCCTAGGAATCAGTTAGATAAGTTTGCAGATGACTGCAAATTGGGCATTATTGTCAAATCTCCTTCTTATACCCATTAATTACAGGAGGCATTAACATTAGTAACAAATGGTATATGTGAAAAACTGTAATATTGTCATATTTGTCATATTTGTTAAACAACTCTTTCCCCCAATGTACAGTATAGTCACAACACCACCTCAAAATTATAATATAATCAGGGATCAACATGAGTTTCTTTGACTACCACCTAGAAACAGTAGACAAACAATAGTCTTATTTAATACAACTGTTATCTAAAGTAATATCATCCAGGTCAAAAGAAGTTTTCATTGCTCTGAATCCAGCCCTAATTAGACCAGTTATTGAGTACAATGCACCCTTTGGGGTATACCTTTTAAGACATGTTCGGCAAATGGAATGACCTCAGAGGTTTCTAACCAAGAATATTGTTGGCCTAAAGTCCCTGAGCTACCAGGAAAGTCTTGCAACACTATTCTTTTATTCAACTTTTTATAGACTCTTGCTGGGTGATGTATGCCTTACATCCATACTATTAGAGACCCCATCCTCTTTGATCACCTGTTTCTTCATGTAAAGTAGTTTCACTAATGCCACAGCTTTTCACCAGCACATAAATAAAATGTGCTGAAGAGACAACTTTGTTACACAATACTTACCCCACTACTGGAATAGACTTCTCTTGCAAGTTAAACAATGTGACACCTTAGCATTCTTTAGATTAAACCTGTATGATTGGATGGCTATCCATAAATTTACTCTGAGAATGATGTGCTTTGCCCTTATTGAGAAGGAGGGTACAGCATGAGAATGGATATTGACAAGGTGTAAATGGTCTTTGAATCAATTGCCATGTATTTCCTAGGATCCTATAATCCAGAAAAATAGGTACTGCATCATGCATACTTTATGCTCTGTACAACAAAACTGAATATGCTATGATTTTTGTAAAGACAAAGCATATTGCATGTTTGTATATTGTTTTGTCTGCGTAAGTACTATTGTACTTATGTTTGAAAACGGTACAGTTTGGATAGCTAATATTTCCCATTGTCAAATACTTAAACATGTAAACAATTGTTCAATTTGTTTTTTTGTGTGCTAGTGAATGATTTGTTTTAATTACTGACCAAAGAATCATTATTACTGATCTGTTTTCTTTTATCTGTATTGGCTAAATCACATTTACTGAACGAATATTTTTGTAACATTTTCTAGATTTAAACACCTTATATTGACCAAGAAAGTAAATTATATTGTTGGGCTTACACTTGTTGTAGTCATTTCAGTACTTTTTGCTTATTTTGTTGAATTTTATAACCTTTTCACTTTTTGTGATTAGTGTGACCTTTGACAAGGTGAACACTGCCTTCCTGGACCTGGCTAAGGTGTTCAGTAAAGTACCTCACTCAGGTATAGTTGACAAACTAACCAAACTGGGCATAAAGTCCTACAGAACACAATGGATTGCCATATAGCTCACAGACAGGACCCAAGAAGCCAGGATTGGTGATACCACCTCCAGTAAGAGACTGGTAACCACTGGGCTTCCTCAGGGCTCAGTGTTGGAAGCACTCCTATTTGGCACCTACTTCTTGGATGTAAAGGCTAATGGTAAGGGCCTTTGGCTGATCAAATTTGCAGATGACTGCAAATTGGGAGTTATCACAGATCCCCCCCCAGGGCACAAACATCTTACAAGAGGGTCTAACACAGACAAATGGCTGGTGCGAAAGTCACAGATTAAAACTCAATGCCAAAACATGCATTATAGTGTCTTTTGGGAAAACTGCATGCAGACTAATTACCCCATTGATAAGGCGACCTTAAGACGTGACCTGGTATTCAGAGATCTGGGAAAGTGTGTAGACAGTAATCTGGCCTTTGACCAACATGTGACCAAGGTAGTAAGAAAATAATTCTATGTCACCCAACTTGTAAGTAAGAGCATAGGGCCCAAGGAAGTCATGGTGCCATTTTATTTGGCCCATATCAGACCCATCACTGAGTATAATTATCCCTTTGGCATGTACCAGACCAGACATATGCAACAGTTGGAATGCCCACAAAGGTTTCTTATCAGGAAAATCTTGGGTAGAAACACATTGTCCTATACGGATAGCTGTTCTCAGTCTCCTACTGGTTACTGAGAGGTGATCTGTGCTGGGCATGCAAGGCATCTTCGGATCCAGCTCCAAATCTGCAAAATGGACAGCATCAGAACCCCTAGATCTAAGGATTTAAATTTTACATGTGACATAAATAAGACATGTTGGTAAGACTGATATGTATAGCTAAAAGCAACTGATATTGGAAGCGTCACCTATATCAAACACCACTTGTACAAAAAAGAAAAACAAAAACAGAATGGGTCATCAGCACACTAAAACAAAATACAACTTTAATTTATCAAGGTTAAAACATTTAGTGCTTTCATCTGAAAATAACAGACTTCTGATTCTGAAGGTTGTGGTGGTTGTTAGCCTAATATATACCTATGAACCTATAAAGTTGCTGGCTTTGGCTTTAAACAGATATCTGGCCATTTATAAATTTGTTGGTACTCCCTTCAAGTTAGCCAAAATGATTTACTTGTAATTCTGTACTTTTCTTTTCTTTTGCATTTTTTTACAGTTTCTTTAGTTTCATTTAAAAGCTCCCATTGTGCATTCATTAGATTTCTGACTACTTGTGTGTTTAATATAGCCTCCATATTGCTACACTGAATTCTTCCTTTGATCATTTATTAGATTGCACCTTCATACTGCAAATAAAACTGTTTTCCCTTCAACATTCCACTCTTTTTGCACTCTTGCGTTTACTTTTTACTTTAAACTACAGTTAAAGCTGGTTTTCTACTGAGAGTGTAAACTCACTGAGAGCAGTAGTGATTATTTAGTGACAAGGATTAAGTTACTACTGTTTCTGAGGTGTAGACATTAATGGATGGAATTGTAGCTGCTTTCCTATTGGTTCTTTCTGCATAACAGTGGTGTACAACAATCCACACAGACCTGCATAACACTCGATTTTACAAACGCAGACACTTTCATTTTCAAATTCTCTATCTTAGAAACCTTAGTTAACTAGATCTACTAGTTATAACAGTGTAAACCACCAAGTTACATAGCAATAAGTTGTTTCTCATCTAAAACTGCTCTCAAACCTGTCTAGACAAATTATTTACTACTTAACTGGTGACGGTGCTCAAACCAAATGTTTTCTAACCACACTTACTAGTACACCCTAAATCAATACCTTAACTGTGAGCCAAAATGCTTCTCTCAGTAGCTACAAAAAGAGGCCCTTTGTGTGCCATCTCATACTGTTTGTTTAGACAGATATCATTCCAGAAAATAAATTCCAAGCCTTGCACATGCAATTACTCCTTTAGCCACACTTGTAAGCATCTGGAACCATGGCTTTGTACTGTCCAAGTGACTCTGTAGCCAGCTTAGTTGAAAAGGTTGTTCTGAGGCAATGTAACAGTTGCATCATGTTTGTAGACAAATCATCTACTACTGTGTGTGTAAGATATGTAGTTATATAATGCTACTGGAGGCAAGGCTGTCACACAAGACCATTACAAACAAGTACCAAAATGTCACTACAACAGAATCCTAAATCAATCACATGCAGAAGACTAAATACACAGACCTTCATATGCTGAGCCACTTAAAAGTAACCTACCTAAACCACCAAAGTTTCCCAAATGCAACCTAATCCAATCTAAAGGTTACCTGAGCCAAATGAACCTTTGTTGTGGATATCCAAACCTGGTGATGCTAAGGAGGTCACAGCCAATTCTGGCAAAACAAACTTCAATAAGGATAAGCCAGTTGAAAAGCGATATTCCAATGGAAGCAAGCAGATAAAACAATATGAGTATAGTGACCACTACAGCAAAACACACTAACTAGCTTAAAAACTAGATATTCTTTTAAATCTGCTCAAAATGATCAGCTGAGCATTAGTTTCCATGATCAAATTTTTATTTGGATGAGCACTTTCAACATTACATCGACTTCATCAGATCTAATTAAATTAGTCAGATACACTTAAGTAGCATTGACCGAAGGGGTGGGGTGGAAGCAGCTGCCAGGAAAGAAGGAATTTCAATTTTTCATTGGTCCTTAAAGGGACTTCACTGATATGTGAGGGGTGAGTCACTTAATTTGCATGTGGGTAAAATCTTTCTGGCTGCAGTTAGCTGCTTCTTGGTCTTACAGAATCAAAGTTTTATTTCCATAAACTGCCTTAAAACTGACTTTTTTGGCTTTATATACTGCCTCTAAAAGACCTGTCACAATTGATGATCCCAGTGTTCAGTCCAGGGACCACTCCTCTTTGGCATTTACTTCTCAGAGGTGAAAGCAAATGTTGAAGTGTTTATGGCTGGCCATGTTTGCAGGTGGCAGTAAACTTGGTGCCATCACAAACTCATCTGAGGACATTAAGATCCTCCAGGAGGACCTTCACAAACAAATATCTGAAATCAAAACCATGGACTAAAACGCAGTGCCAAGAATTGTACAATAGAATCCTTTGTTAAGTTTTACCACCCTTATAACTATCACATTGACAACACATCCCTGAAAGTTGATCCTGTATTCAGGGATCTGAGAACCTGTGTCAACAATGAATTGTCCTTTCATCACCACATATCCACTATTGCAGTGGTTCTGAAACTTTGCAAGCTGGAGGACCCCTTTTATAAAGGAAAAAATTTTGATGGACCCCTATCGGCGGCAGTACACATACGTTACATTTGGATCAACCCCCAAACCTCCCAATCAGCCCCCCCCACCACGCAATCATTTCAGTGTCCCATTACTTGGCTAATTCTCCCCACTTGCCATAAACACTGTACAAAATTCTCAGTGTGCATACTGTTTTCTGCTTTACTTCTACAATGATTACAGATGTTTGGAGTTAATTTAAAACATGTATTTCAAATTTTATAGCACAAACACTGACGGACATTTGCTAAAGCTAAACAGACATTTGCTAAATCTAAACAAAGCAATATAGTCTCAAAGAAAACAGACTTAACATTACAACTTCTCTGCCTTTCAAACTCACATTCACTGAAACAGCATTGAAACCAACATTCAAGGAAAATGCATCTGGCCAGTGGCAGATTGTTTACCTTTGGGCTGTTTTCAAAGCATAGGTCCCTTGCAAACATTTTTAGGAGCATGCAAAAGTTCTTTGATTCACCTTCCTGATTGTATAATTAAATTTTAATACACAATAATTAAATTATATCCTTTGTATAATGCAGCACCACTTGGTAGTATGTGTTTTAAATGTATAGTTCTGCACATTTTTCCAGTAAGCAGTGAAAAAACATATGAACCAATAATGACAAAACTGCCCAACTGAGAACACTTCAACCATAAAGGGTCACTCAAACTTCTGTCTTTACAATTCACCAATATCAGTCAATATGCACAATTTCTGCAGAAGTAAGTCATCTGAATAATTCCACTTTAAATAGATCTGTAACTAATGAAAAGGTTGCTGCTAGCAAACGACTTTATTTCAGTGTTTCATCTACAAATTCAGTGCCTGCTGCCCTTGAAGAATAAATTGTCTATTTAAAAAAATGGTAAGTTGGTAATATTGCATGGATGGCAAACTGAAAACAGGTTCATAATTACTAGGCATCTCATCCAAAAGAGGACGCATTCAGGACTTCAGTACCCACCCCCTAAAAATGCAAAACAGTATCAACAGTTCATCAATATGTGGTGGTAGTAGAACCCACAGCCTTCTGCATTAAAATGCAAGCATACTACCTGCTGTGCTACTAACACAGCTTTAAAAAGCTGCACCACAGTAGTGATACTGTTTGCTAACTAGGTAAACCAATCTGTTGCAAATTGTAAACAGACGAGCAGCAGTAAACTCCTCTTCCCTTGAAGCTCACAGTTCCTTGAAAATGCACTTGAAACTACATTTCTTGAAAAATGCATCTGCCATAAAGGGGGGACAGAGAGCCAAAACTTAGGACACATTTTAATATTTGGTCTTGTAAATTTAGAAAGTTAATAGAACAACAAGTTTTGCATTAGTACAAATTGTCTGAAGGCTATGAAGTCCGATGCTCAAATGTCTGCCATTATTTTCTGACATCAGTCATCAATGATTTGTCAGGGATTTTCCAGAAAAACACAATTTTATTAGAAACAGACTGAAAATATGAGGCAAAAATATGGACATTCTGCAAAAACCTGGACAGCTGAAGGGTATGCTGCCTACCTCTTACACACACCTCTTTCCCTCTTTTACACACACACACACACACACACACACACACACACACACACACACACACACACACACACACACACACATACACAAAATACCTCTCAACTTCTTCGGCGCAAGAAATATGCACAAACCCTGTCATAATGTGGGGAACAAAGGGCCAAACCTAAGGATACATTTTAAATATTGCTCTTATAAACTTAGAAAGTTGATAGAACAACAAGTTTTGAATTAATACGAATGTTCTGAAACGTATGGAATCTAAAGCTCAAAAGTATGCCATTATTTTCTTCAGTCCTCAATGATTTGCCAGAGAAACCCCATTTTATGCGAAACAGACCAAATAAGGCAAAAATCTGGTACACTCAAGTTCTGCCAACAAGATCGTCTGGATTGATCATCAGCTCTGCATTAATTTCTATTTGCTGGCAAAAGGGAGAGAGCAGACCCATACCCATATAGCGACCAACATAAATACGGGACCTGTCTTACTTGGAGGGAACAGAACAGTTTAAATTTCCCTCCAAGTTTTAACTGCTGGCAGAAAACACAGGGCAAGTGAACAGCTGCTCAGCATCAGCCGCAAACACAGAGGTTGTTCCTTCTTCTCCTCTAAAAACTAAGGGCAAGCAGCTGCTTAGCCACTGCTCAGCTGCAAACAGGGAAGTTTCTTTCTTGTTTTTTTTTTTTTAAATAAATTGTGGATGAGCGGCACAACTTCTCTTTCTCAATTTACAGGATTGGGTCATGGATGATGACCGAAAGCCAGGTGAGTGCAAGTGAGCTTGCAGATCCCTTGAGTTTATTGTACAGACCCCCAAGGGTCCACGGACCCCATTTTCGGAAACACTGCACTATTGTAAGGAACTCCTTGTTCACTGAACAGCTTATAGCTAAAGGTATGGTGTCCAGTTCCGAAGATGTAATCATTCCACTTTAATCATCTGTTAAGGGTATTGGGGTTTGACAGAGTGGTTAAAGTGTTTACCTTACAGACAAGGTACATGATTTGATTCTCACTTTGGGAAGCATGACTAGGCTTAAAAAGGTCCCCTAAGACCTTCAACCTAATAATCACCTAAAAATCTATTAATAAACCAATCATTGAATATAATGTTCATTTCAATACATACCTGCCCAAATGACTGACACAAATAGAATGACCACAGTGCTTTCTCAATAAAAAACAAAGAAACCAAGAAAAATATCAAGGGTCTAAATCATAAAAGCTATGTAGACTATCTCAAAGCTTTGACCCTCTTCTCAGTAGCATACATGCTACTGAGAAGTGACATCTGCCATGCATGTAGAACCTCAACTGACCCTATCCTGTCAGGCCTATCACATATTTGCAAGTCCATTAGTAGCATAAACACCTGATCAAGGGATCTCTATTTCCTTTGCAATATAAACAGGACATGTTGGAGTGATAGATATGTAACACAGGTAATGCTACTATTACAGAACTGTTTTCCACTTTACAAAATGCAAAGTATTTCTCTTCATCTATTCAAATGAAATTTGGTAGACTGATGGGAAATCATAAATTCACCCCATCTTTTTATCATGCTCATTATGGAAAGGGATAGCAAGCAAATGGCCCAGAAATTTCCTGTTCTGCCCTCCTCTGGGTTATTCATACCCAAAATATAAGTGGTAAAAAACTACCATGGGAATGTAAGGCTAGGCTTCTTAAAATTCTCACAGATCAATAGTCTGACAAGTACCAATGGACCTATATAAGGCTATATATTTTTAAAGTGCAATGATATTTAAATGCACTTTTAAGAGATACAAGACTGGCATAAGCTCAGGTAGCAGTCTGGAGGTGTTTCAGCTGCAACCAACAATAAACTGATCTTTTCCAAGACCATCTAAGCAGATGCTGTACATGCTGAGTGACGATATGGTATCATATTTTGCTATGGAAATGCATTCCTGATTCCATCTACAGTGTAGCACAGTTAGATATAACAGTAGAAGCTCAGTGCACAACATGACATACATTCTTAGGAGTGTTGTATTTATTGCCATGTGTTATTTCAGAGCTGCACATGCAGTTTCTGTAGTCAACAGTCAAATAAACTGTTAACCCTGACTATATGTAGCAAATGAGATAAACAGCATTCTGTCCTCCATTTTACAATGCAAAACTTCCCATTTTTGCATGTCTTATAAAATTTATAATAGCCTGTCCACTTTCTTTTACCATTTCCAAGCAACATCAACTATGTGACCTGATTTTATATATAGTAGGAGGGAATGCGGTTCACGTCATTAACATAATATATTGTGGATTATTTCACAGAGCAAGCTGTAGGAACAGAGGTGTTTAGAATTGCCACAGCACTCCTCAAACCATATGCATTCTACGACTTTCTCCAGCCTTTGATTTTCACTCATAAATCACTGCTGCAGTAGTTAAGCTATATGGGTTATATCCTGCCTAGGATATAAAAGCTGATCAATCTTCCAAAGCTTTAGGCTGTCTCCACCTTTGCCAAGACTGCTGGTTGCATGAGTTCCAAGTGGAAAAAAACATCAGTCTATGTACTAAAAACTTTAGTACCTTTTTGCTGCCCTTAGAAAGTGCTCCACTACTGGGCTTCAGAGAATCAACAGTCAGCTAACATTCCATTGCTGGGCAGATAGGTTCCCTTTGGGGAAAACCATGCACAATATGTTATTTTCTGTGATAGATGTGTTGAATTCTGTAAGAAATGCCATTTTTTTTAAATGGAAAATGTGTCTTTTACGGGTCTGCTTGAGATTAGGTGGTCTCACAGGCTGTTTGCCTTCTATTTTTAACTTTTAATGGTTGTGCTTATTTTAAGCAATTTTTTGTGGGGCTTACTGTGTTTTATTAGGAGCAAGCGTGAACAAGTATATATTGAAAGTGTGACTGCATATTTTGCTTGTGAACACTACTTTTGACAACTGACCTTTCACCGACTTGTTCTGGCTGCACTGTCTGGGAATTAGGCTCCTTTTTTCAGCAGAACTATGGAACAGCATACCAAATGTTTCACCTTCCTCCAGACCAAAAAAAAAGAAAACATAAAGGTCCAACCAAAAATCCTAATATTGGGTGATTTCAATTACCCAAACATTAACTGGGAGAACTACTCAAGTACTAACTCCCTTGCCCAACATTTCCTAGAATTTATAAACTCAAACGCCCTGGTTGAACTGGTCAACACTCCCACCAGAGATGGCAACATATTGGACCTAGTCATCACCACAACGGAGGTCAACCCCTCGCTGGTTAGATCTGACCATAAACAAATCATTTTGGATATCCACATTCCACCCCCACCCCCGGACAAGAAAACCACTGTGAAAAAATTTTCAAAAGCAAACTTCACGCCACTTAAGACCGAGGTGGAAAGTTTCAAAGCCCCCATGCTGAAGGATAATGCTGCAAAATCCTTTACTAATGCATTCTACGGGCACCTACAAGAATGCATGGATCATGCCATCTCAAGCAAAACCAAGACTCACTCCTCCAAGAAAAGGAAACCAGTCTGGTGAACTCCTGCCATAAACAAGCTATACAATAGAAGGAGGAGGAAACTAGTACAGAAAAGAGTAAAATCCCAAGAAGAGAAGACATCCCTGATCAGTATCAGCAAGAAACTGCGATCCTTCATAAAATCATCCAAGGTGAGCTTTGAAAGAAAAATTGCCAAGGACTCCAAAGATAACCACAAGGCATTCTTTAGCTATATCAAGAATCTAAGTGGCAATGCTGAGATCTGCTCAGAGTTAGTGCAGAATGACACAAAATACACTGAACCGACCGATATCGCCAACATCCTGGCAGACAGGTTCAGTGCAAACTTCACTCCCCTCTCACCCCCAAAAGGGCCCATAACCATACCAGAAGAATATAGAGTCCCTGAAATCACAGACACTCAGGTTAAAACAGCCCTCTCCAAAGCCAAAAACACAGCATCAATGGGACTGGACAAAGTCCCAGGCTCCGCCCTACATGAGCTCAAAGACGAACTAACCCCTCACCTAAACACACTGTTCAAACTCAGCCTCTCCACAGGCTATGTACCCATAGAGTGGCACACAGCAATGGTCATTCTGCTCCACAAAGGTGGAGCCACAACACACCCCAGGAACTATCACCCTATAAGCCTGACTAGCTTGGTCTGCAAGGCTATGGAGCACATCATCATGGAACTCATTAACAGAAACATTGGGAACCTCCAAACACTGGACCCTACCCAGTTTGGCTTTGTTAAGGGCAGATCATGCCTCCTAAACCTGGTGGACTTCTTTGAGACAGTTACCAAGGCTATAGATGAGGGGAAAGGTGGTACACACAGCCTACCTAGACCTCGCTAAGGCTTTCAACACCATTCCCCATTCTGGTATTATAGACAAGCTCACCAGCCTGAACATAAACCCCTACATCACAAGATGGGTTGCCAACTGGCTCATGGACATAACCCACATAGTGAGAGTTGCGGGAGCTAGGTCCGACTCTAAACTGGTTACAAGTGGCATTCCCCAGAGCTCAGTCCTAGGACCCCTCCTGTTTGGCATATACTTCTCAGAGGTACAGGCAAGCACAGGAGGACTATGGCTGACCAAGTTCGCAGAAGACTGCAAACTAGGGGCTATAATTGACTCTCCAGCTGACACAGACATCCTCCAAAATGGTCTCACTGAGATGGATACCTGGTGTCAAAATCATGGCCTCAAGCTAAATGCCAAAAAGTGCATAGTCATCCCCTTTGGAAAAAAAAAAGTACCCACAAACTACCACATAGGTGGTAGTCCCCTTAATATGGAAGACATAATAAGGGATCTGGGGACCCAAGTAGAAAGTAATCTCACCTTTGATAATCACATTGCCAAAGTGGTTAGAAAATTCTTCTGCATGGCCCACCTAATCACAAAAGGGTTCGCATCCAGCTCAAAAGAGGTCATTGTGTCCCTCTACCCATCACTCATCAGACCCATCATAGTGTACAACGCCTCATTTGGGATGTACCTTACAAGACACCTGCAACAGCTGGAAAGACCACAGAAGTACTTCACCAAGAGGATCACTGGCCTGAAACAGATGCCCTATGCAGCTCGGCTGAAGAAACTACAGCTGTACTCGTTTGCATACCGCCTACTCAGAGGTGATCTCTGCCTGACATACAAGGCCATGTCCAACCCAGAATTGATGGACATGCTCCACCTAAAGAAAACCTTATCCCCTCGAGCCACATGCTCTAGGGATCTAAACCTTACCACAACAATAAATAGGACATGCTGTGAAGGGATAGATTCCTGTCCCGGAGACTTCCCATGCTTTGGAACAAGATCCCAATCTACATTAGGCAGAGCTCCTCACTAACACTCTTCAAAAGAAACCTTGAAGAGTGGATGGGAAACAGAAAGTTTACCTCGGGGATCACTTCAGTGGTTGTGCCGGACAGAGGCACAGGGAACTAATCTAAGGGGGCAGCGAAAGCCAACACATTCTGGCTAGGCTTATAAATGCCTTCGGGCAGATAGCCTAGTACCTACCTATGAATCTATGAACTTATGAACACAAAGGTTCTATAGGAGTAGCTCAGGAGGAATACAGATGGCAGTTGGTAAGCCTCCTTCCTTTCCAGGTGATTCCCCTCATCCTCAGAATCAGACATCCCTATTCCCAGTCATCAACAGAATGCTTTCCCTTCGAATCATAGAGCCAGTTCACCCAGATCAGTGGGGAAAAGGTTTAGTATTCGATATTGTTTGGGTGCCAAAGAAGGCTCTGTCTTGGAGATCACTTATGGACCTTTCCTTTCTTAACCCATTTGTGAAAATTCCAAAGTTCAAAATGTATTCCCAGTAAACTTTGTTATCTTTCATTCATCCTCTAGATTTTTGTTTCTCTGCCCTTGAAAAATGCTTATCATTACAGTCCTGTTTCCACAGATTTCAGATGTTTTCTAAGGTTTCTTTCTGAAACTGAGTGGCAGTATAAGTTGGTTGCCATGTTCCCTCTAGGTTTAAATTACTTTATATCTATTGCACCCTTATTACATGAAAGAGCAAGTAAAATATAATGTATTCTATTCTAAAATAAACTGTTGTTAATATAATATATGCATATATTTTATCTAATACAATAATGTGAGTGATTTTATTAAGAAATGTAATTATTTTTGGAATGGTGCCTTTAAAAATTGATAACTATTGTCATGTGATTGTTATATTATTAATTGGTAGGGGTATTTAAATGTTTCAGTCTTTTAAGTGAATGTATTCTGATGAAGTTTCACTTGTTATGAGATGAAAGAGCCAAATACTATTTATATTTATTAAATATCTTATTCACAGCTGGTGGTGTGCATATCTGAAGCCAATTATTTTTATTTTTCAAAGCAAATTAATGTCAAAGAAAGGTTAGCTGTTATTCATGCTGTCAATTCTCTGCATCATCTTTGGTCTCCAGGGTCACTTTAACTGATTGCAGACAACACAGTAATGTGGTACACAAACAAATGGGGAAGACATCAGACTACTTCCCGAGCAGGCTGGCTACGGCAGCAAAGGAGATAACAATTCATAGGATCATAGGAGGTTACCAGGTTATTGTCCCTGAGGCCCTTATAGGCCTAGCCAAAAATTTAGCCCATGTTTAGACAAATCAGCACCCAATGCCCCTGTCCAGCAGGGACATGGGTGGAATCCCAGGGGTATATTTTCTGTTTCTCACCGAGTTATCCAGGTTGCACTTAAAAAAGGGGTAAAAAGTACTTCACTTGATGTGGAGAGGGAGTCTATTCCATAGATGAGGGAGTCTCTGGGACACAAATCTGTCCCGCCAACAAATCCTGTTGATGTCACAGACCAGCTTGAGCTGCATCTGCAGGTTATTCGAGTGGAGCTTGACTTGCAGATATGCAGCAGTCCCATCAAGGTGGGCTCCATGATCACCTTGTATGCCAGACAGAGGTCATCTCTGAGAAGGCTGTATGAAACTGAGTAGAGGGATAGGACTTTTAGCCTATCCATGTATGGTAGATGTTTGAGGCCTGGATTCTCCTGGTGAGGAACCTCTGTGGTCTCTCCAGCTGCTGCATGTGCTTTGCGAGGTACATGCAGAAAAGTGTGTTGTACTCAATAATGGGCCTTATAAGGGAAGAATACATATGACTTCCTTGTCCCTGGATGAAATACCCTTACTTATGAGGTGGGCCATGTAGAATGCTTTCCATACAATGGAAGCAACATGGTAGTCAAATGTCCGATTGCTATCAACCTGGGTGTCCAAATCTCTCATGGATGATTGAGTGCTTATGACCTCGTTATTAATGTGACACTTTGTGGGGACGTTACTTTCCCCAAAGTGGATGGTGGTGCATTTATTGGTATTCAGCTTGAGGTCATGTTTCTGAAATCAGTCATTTGTCTGTTTGAGACCCTCTCAGAGGATTTCTAGATCACTAGAGGAATTGATGACAGCACCCAGCTTGCAGTCATCTGCAAACTTGGTCAGCCATAGCCCACTGGTTTTGGCCTGCAGCTCAGAAAAGTATATCCCAAATAACAGAGGCCCCAAGACCGAACCCTGGAGTACGCTGCTTCTTACGTGTCTACTGCTTGAGGTGGTTTCCCCTATTTTGACTACATGGGTTCTGTCAGTGAGCCAGTTTGCTACCCATCTGGTAACACATGGATTGATGTCTAGTTGAGAGAGTTTACCTATTATGCCAGAGTGGGGAATAGTGTGAAAGGCTTTGGCCAGGTCAAGGTAGGTGGCATTCACCATTTTCCCCTCATCCATGGCTTTGGTGACTGTCTCAAAAAAGTCAACCAAATTTAGCAGACAAGACCTGCCCTTGACAAAGCCAAACTGTGTGGGATCAAGTGTTTGGAGGTTGCCAATGTCCTTGTTAATGAGGTCCATGATGAGCTGTTCCATGGCTTTGCAGATCAGGCTAGTTAAGCTGAGGGGTCAATAATTTCCCAGATCAGTGGATGCTCCACCTTTGTGTAAAGGGATGACAGTGGCTGTCCTCCACTCAGCTGGGACAAAGCCAATACTCAGGCTTTGTTTGAATAGGGTGCCTAATGGTGCTGCAAGTTCCTGCCTGAGTTAATGTAGGATGCAGCCTGGGATGTCATCAGGCTCCATGGAGGCTGTATTTTATGCCTTTGAGAGAGCAATCATGACCTGTTCCTTAGATATAAGGGGAAGGGGCAAGTACAATTCAGTACTGTTTAACCGTGCAAGCTTCTTACATTCCTTAAGAGCAAAATGTTGTGGTAGTTAAGCTGAGTAGGACCAGGACAGATCCTGAAGAATGGAAGTTGAATAAGGGGATCTTCTAGGAACTGACTAAGTTGTGGGGCCTGTGTACCTCCTTTTAAAACACTGAGCTAAAGAAATTCTGCTCCAGGATTTCTTGCAAGCAAACAGCAGATGCTTTTTCATTCCCTTGGATGGAAATTTTTCTGTATGTAATTCTACACTTTCCACTGATTTTGAAGATTCAGCAGGACTCTCTAAGGATCATTGTGGTGACTCCCTTCTGGTTCAGGCAACAGTGGTTCTCCATTCTTATGGAATTGGTCAAGGGCAATTAACACAAGCTTCCTCACACAATGGATATACTCACACAAGACAAGAGGTGTTTGATACATTCCAACCTGAAACAACTGTCTGGATGATTCAATTTTAATACCTTTTAGGCACTCTTTTTCTAAGGACATGAAGCCAGTGTTAAAGGAGGCAAATAAAGCTGCTACTAGGAAATCTTATATTGGTAAATAGAAAATACTTGCTAGTTCATATTGCACTAAAAAACAGGGCCAATTCAGGGTTTCTCTACTACTGGATTTGCAATATTTGTGCAAGGTATTATCCTCTGGCCTTACATATTCCTCCATCTGGGTTTATCTCTTGGCCATTTCACCATGTCTGTCCATGGATCCTCTCCTTTCATCACATTCTTTAATCAAGTTGTTCTTGAAAGCGGTTTTACATATGTGCCAACCTGGGAAACATGTAGCACCTTCCTAAGATCTTAGTTGTCTTTTGGAAAGTTAACTTTAGTTCTTTTTCAACCAGCACATCAGGCTCATGTACAGTTCATTGCTCTGAAAACAGAGTTACTGATTGCTCTGACATCCGCAAGAAAAGTATCTGAGCTGCAAGCTCTTATGGTTGGTCAACCCTGTTTGGTATTCCATAAAAATAAGACATCTTTGAGAAAAATCCATCATTAATGACTGAAGTGGTTTCGGAGTTTATATTAAGCCTAGCCAACCATCTCTGCATCTTCTTTCCAGAACCTAAAACAGGAAGAAAGGATTGGTCATACTCTGGATGTGCATAGGCAGCTCACAGATTATCTTGACAATACTAAACCTATCAAGAAGGCTGAATAGCTGTTCATTTCCTATGAAAGTAAGAAAAAAAGAGGAACATGTGTCAAAGTGGTTCCTTGCTATTTTTTTTTTTATTCCTACCATAATAAGGTACTTCCAGGTGGGGTCAAGGCACTTTCTATGAGGATCCTGGCTTCTTCTATTGCTTTTTGGAAAGAGGTAGAATCTAGAAGCATTCTAGAGGCAGCTACGTGGTCCTGTCTACATACATTTGCAAAAGCATTTCTTACTAGGTATCTTTCCAGGTCTGGCAAGCTTTGCTAGGAACATTCTCTGGAGGTTCTTGGACCCTGCTTCTTCCTCCTCTTCCCAATATGTGAAAGTTCTGGTATTCTACCCATATAGGGTACTGCACCAGCAATGTAATTGAACATCTTCTGACATGGTAAGTTTACTTACATAACTGTATTATGCTCATTCATAAATCACTGTTGAAGTATCCTCTCCCCCCCCCCCCCATCTCCCTTTGTGTGACTATGTTTATGCTAGGGTAAGGATTTGCATATCTTTACCTAACTTGACATTTCTTATCACAACAGTAGACAACCTTTTATAGCTTTTGGTACTCAGGTTGCTGATTTTCTCCACCTGGAGTCCATGCAACTAGCAGCCTGGATACAGGTGGAAGGAACCCAAGGATTGGGAGGATTGGCCAGTTGCTGTATCCTACACTGAATATAATTTATATAGCTTAGGGTATTACATTATTTAATCAGACATTTACTGTTGTAATTTGTACCTCCTGTACTAAAACATCAAATAGTTGGGTATTAGAGAATGTACATGACATCTGAAATGCTTACACAAAGATTTTTTTAAATGTAAAGAATATCAAGTTTTAAGTTGAAAGCTATTGAATATCTAAATGTTATTAATTTTTGGGAGGTAAAAGCATACTTGACTAAATGTTATTTCCATTAATATGCTACAGTATGATAAATAATTTGGTTAAAAATACATTATAAGGTTGCATATGAGTAATTTTTCATCATGCTTGTTTTTAAATGTTTGATTAGGACTTTTGACAATGGATGAATTGATAAACTTTCTTACTGACAGATGAATGTGGGGACAAGCAACAAAGCTCCCTAAAAGAATATATCATTCTTCTAACAATGGCAAATTGCTTTGCTTATGAATCAGCACAACTGGCAACATGCCTTCATTTTTATCTGTTGTGTTTAACAACTAGCTGTTCATATTAACTAGTGGTGGATTGTGCAAGTATCCCATCCATTCTGAGTACCTGGTGGTGCTCTGTAATGTGTGTGGGGCCAGGGATAATTAGGAGTAGTGGTCTTGGGTGGTAGAGGGAGAACCTGAAACTGAATCCATATATGTTTTGTGATGAGGGTACTGAGCCCTCTGCACAGACTTGCAGTAGTGATTTGTGTTAGTTGTAAAACTGTCGTGCGTGCAGTTTCATTGATTAAAGAAAATAAATATACTGGTATGAGAGCAAAGACTGACAACCTGCTGTGAAGTTCATTTCCTCAGATATGGGTTGATTTATGCTATTTTAGATGGCAGTGAGGAATGAACATGAGGAAGTCTTACATATTCTCTTTTACTTCAATTCTTTTTTTGAAATACTCTGCCCCGGCAACTTGAGTCTGCATTCTATATTGATTAAATGTCATACATTTTCTAAATCTTATGACAGCAGTTCAATTAGACTTCAGTTTGCTGTTTCTAGGCTGAACACTACAGTAATGTGCCTTGTATAATTACTTCACTCCATTACCATCAGCTGTACTTTTAAATGATTTTGTCTGAAAAATATTTGCAGATGCAATATCAAAGGAAAAGCTAGCATATCAGCATTCCCTTCAAGGCAAGCTGTTCATATGGTGCTATTTTAACTTGATGCCTTTATTATCTAGTTTGTTCATTTTATTCTCATCATTGGCTAATTGGGTAAACACATTAAGTACATTTTTTCATGGGCAAACAGGGAGCAATGTTCTGTTAAGTGACTGACTGGTTCAAAGTCATTTAGTACACATATGGAGAATGATGGTTTAAAATCCAAGACTCCAGGATGAATCATAGCAATAATGCTGTGTGTTATACTCTGAGATTTGATTTGAATTTAACAGAGGTAGTTGTCATTTGCTATGGCTGTAGACAGGACTTTTGACAGCCTGTACTCAAGAAATAATATGCGACAAAGTGGGCAATACTGGGCAGCATTGGACTACCCAGAAACATTTGAAGGACCCAAGTCACAGCCGCATGATTAAGCTTACAAAATGAAATATTTATTACATTTTTGTATTCATTGTATTATTATACATTATACAATGACTGGCCATTAACATTTAAAAACGAGCGCACTGATTGGTCAGCTCAACCAGCATGCACATTGTAAATTGAGCATATACCAATGGAAAAATGTCCGGTCGACTGAACTTTCTTCCATTACTATATGCTATAACTTTTTAAGCTTTCTTTACAATTAAACAAAATTATAAAATTAGAAATCCAGACAGTCTGGAAATATGAGAGACACACTATGGAGAAAATACTAGGAAAATCAGGTATGTTATTCAAAACTAAATAAACATACCTGATTTTCATTGTATTTTCTCCAGCCTATCTCTCTTGTACCTCTAAAGTCTCTGAATTTCAACATTTTTTTAAAGAAAACTTCAAATTAACCAATGTGACCACATACAAAAAACATAAGGATCGCTGCTGAAAAGAAAAATCACATCAGAGAGTCAAAAATGAAGATTCCATATTTTCAATGTTTGCATCCAGTACTCTATACTTCCTTGTGTTTTTTTTATTTTCACATCACTAAACCAGGTAACAACAGAAGGAGAAACAGCTTCAGAGAACATGAAGGTAAATATTTGGGAATTACCACCACATTGGCAACTACAACACTGAAATAATACCAGTCGGACCCTTTGCAGCCTAAAGTATGTTTTGTTAGGCAGCGAGGATTCTTGTTTCTCAGTACACACACAATGACTGTGGTTCCCTGCTATTTAATGTTGCATTGATTACACTATTGCTGATTACTAACCTGTGTGCTAGCCTGGTTGATTGTGGGACCCAAAAACAGCAAACTTAAGAGAAATTGTCAACCAGTCACCATAAAGACAACGATGTCCCTGTTAAGAGAACTACTGGGGGTTAAGATACGGAAGCTCTGCTACTGCTGCTATCAGTGGAGACAGTAGTAAAGGAAGCAATGACACAGGAGGAGCTATTGCCTCCCTGAATGGCAGTGGCGGGAGCAACAACATGATCTCTTCTTCCAAAGCCAAAGGCCTCAACATGGCTGAAAAACCCATGACCCAGAGGGCACTATGTGTGCTGGTGGTTGTCAGTGAAGCAGTCATTGTTTACTTTGTTATTCAGACAGTCAGATTGAGAAAAAAAATAAATAAACAAGGAAGTATGGAATTCTTAATACAAAGATTGAAAATATGGAATCTTCATTTTTGGCTGTCCGACACGCTCTTTCTTTTCAGCAACGAACCTTATGTCTTTGGTATGTGGCAACATTTATTTAATTTATAAAAAAAGAAAAAGGAGGAACAGCTATCTTACTTTCTCATTTGCTTCTTTTACACAGCACTGATGTACTGAGTAAGCATGGGAATAAAAGTCACATACACATGCACAGTGGATCAACAAAGCCCCAGGATATTGGGAAAAATGCGGAAGAACAGAACAATGCCCTTATGCAAGGACATTATTTAAGAAAAGTAAGTAACATTTTTCTTAAAAAATGTCATTGTATAATATCAATAAGCCACAGTTGGGTGTGGGTAATGCTGGATTTACCCACACCCAGCTGTGGGTTATTGCTATATTATTATACATTATTACACGCATTAAATACATTACAGTATGCTGTGTTTTTATATAAAATGATTCAATTGCCAAAGGTCTGAAAGTGAGTGCAGCAGTTGTAAACACTGGTGAAAGAAGTATCTTAGACAGCAAAAAACATATATGCTGCAATGGTTGTTAAAGAGTTCTAACACAGTTTAACAGGCATTCACTTTCTAAGACATAGTTCAGATTTGTCTTTTATGTAAATGAGAAGACCAAAGCTAGTTTGAGTCAAACAGTCTGATGAGAGGATTAGAAGTTCAAGCTGGGAGACAAACTGGGCGGAAAAGGAATATTTTGTATGTGAAACAAAACAACTGCCCCTAACTGTGCAACATTGCTTTAAAATCAACATTTTCACAAAGCATAACAGCAGGGATCTAAAAACTGTATGCTACCAACAAAACCATAAGTGCCACAGAAGTAAAATTCTTTTAATTTTATTACTGAGTACTTTGCATAACTTATTTTTCTTTGAACAGTAAATCATTGGGCACCAGATGAAGTGAAAAATGGGGAACTATGTAATATGAGTAACAGCCTTCATGGTGTAGAAAGATATAATGCAAATTCCCTGCTCAGCACAGCTTCAATGATGCAGCTTCTGCAACTTCCTATAACAGATATTAACAAAATGTTTCAGTATTGGGAATATGGCTGTACTTTGCAAACATCATTACTAGACTGAAACTTACTTATGCTTTCTGAAAAAGAAAGGCACAGTAAGGTTACTACTTCCATTTACTACTTAATGACTGAGAAAATGGCACTATGGTGAAATGTGTTTTGTCGCTGGCACCTGAATTAATGCAGTTAGAATACAGTCATAGTTTGCGGGCGGCCACGGTGGTGCAGCAGTTAGCATTGCCACCTCACAGCAAGAGGTTCTCTGGTTCGACTCTCGGCTGGGGTGCTTTCTGTGTGGAGACTGCATGTCCTCCCTGTGGTCGCGTGGGTTTTCTCCAGGTTCTCCGGTTTCCTCCCACATCCCAAAGGCATGCTGTAGGTGGATTGGACACTCTAAATTGGCCCTAGGTATGAGTGTGTACATGTGTGTGCCTTCTGTGGAAGGTTGGGTGCTGGGCTGGCAACTTGACACCGTAAAACTCCACTGCCAATCATGATCGGACAGGTGATCCACTGTGGTGACCCCTAACCGGGAAAAATCCAAAATAAGAAGAAGAATACAATCATAGATTGCATGCTTTATTTACTCCTTCAGAAATCTCAGTGGCTAGCGGGGGTTCTGATTATTTTTATCCCATTTGATAAAATATATTATTTATTGCCACTAAAGTATAATGCTGTGTCACAAACTAGTAAATATTAAATGACTAAAAAAACAGAGACTGCAGTCTTCCTTACTATATGGAACTCACTTATGTTATGTAACCCTGTAATTTCATGAGACACAGAACTCCACTGTGTCCAGGTTCTGTTTATTTATTCTATGTGATTCTTGATGGTTGTAGTTCTGAAATACTAACATTTCACAGCAAGAAAAGCTACTGTGATCCGTAATACTAGAATCATTTTCAATTTAGTTATTACAGTCCCTAGAAAGCTTTTAACCAGTAAAATGTCTGAGACTAACTTCATGACGCAGTAAATGTTATGAAATATGCTGCATTTAAGAATTACCGGAATTATACATGTAGTATTGTAGGGCATTACTATATGCGTGCTGTGATTCAGTTAAACATTAATAGAACAACAGGTTTTGCATCAACACTCATTTTCTGAACAATGAGAAGTATGAATCTAATGACGGCCATTGACTGACTGCAATCTTCAGTGATTTATGGGAAAATAAAAATTTTTAAAAGAGATAGGGCAAAAATATGGGGCAAAATTAAGGGCATTCTGCAAAATCAGGGATTGATGAGAAGTATGTATGCATGTAAGGCATGTATGTATGTATGTTTGAGTATGAGCATGTGTGCAGCTGGGTACACTTGTTTTTGTAGTGTCAGACCACAGTAAAAACATGCAATAGTTATATGCTTGTACAGTGTATATTTTAACAAAGAGGAAGCTCCGTGTTTCTAGGCAATTGTTCATGAAAAACTGCAAGAAGGAAAATAAAACACAATAAACTAAAAAAAAAAGAAGACATAACAGGTGACAAGACATTTTATGCTTGTGCCATTACGAATGGAGTCTTAGAGATTACCAGTTATATACCAAACTGGTCAATAACTGTAACAAGGGGACAAATCAGGAGTTATATTGAAAAATACTCTATGTAGACTCTTTTTGTGAACTAGTGATTTATTTAAAAGAAGTGCAAGTAGATGTTTGCAAAAAATGAATAAATAACAATAATGATAAATAAATTTATAAATAATGTATACTTATACAGGAGGGTTTGTTTAATGAGTTCTGTGCATAACAAAACTAGTTCTCTGTGTACTAGAACTTTTACAATCAAAAAGGGGTACTTTTCCATTATCAGGG